>NW_017804754.1:254800-266144 GCF_001891065.2 Hippocampus comes
CCTCATTCTCCCCATCCTCGCACACGGATCCCCTCCCTTCGGAAGCGCGCACGCCAACACTGGAAAACGGCACCATTTCTTCTCGGATAACGTGCAATGCAGCCATTCGACTCGCCGCCGTTGTGTTGACACTAAAACGCCGAAATACAGTCATCAAAAAAGGTCAGTTTCTGCTTGTGGATTGCTCTTGACTGGGCACATTTCGTTTACGTTGAGAGCCGGTTAAAATACAAATGCTATTTTTTTTTTCATGGAAGAATCCAATGTGGCTGTTTTGCGAAGCAGCATAATTAATTAGTGAGGATTGGTCCTTTGTCCCCTCTCACCCCCCACCGCTTTGTTCTTTATTGTTAGTTTGTGTGTACATATGGCGTGTGTTCACCTGCGTAGCTGCTTTTACCACATGCAATGCACTGTATATACGTGTGTGTGTGTGTGTGTGTGTGTGTGTGTACTCTATTGGCTTGTTTGTGTCTCACCATTTGTCGTCATGGCAATACCATTATGTTTAATTTGTGCAGCATTCGTGTGTTTCAACCTCTTTGCCAGCAAAGAATTCTGGGTGTCCGGACAAAAAGTAAATTCTTCATGTGAAAAAGAAAAAGCCAAGGCTTAAACATTAAAAACAACATAAAACTGTGAACCTCTAACATAGTCAGCATTCGCAAATTCACATTGTTAGAGATTTTGCATCGCTGGGCACCACTGATTTAGAGGGGTTGGTTGTCGGAAATATGTCCTGTGTCTCAAGCTTTGTCGTAGCCTGTTACTCACTCTCTCTCTCTCTCTCTCTCTCTCTCTCTCTCTCTCTCTCTCTCGAGCTAAATGTGCATGAAGACCTTTTTTTTTTTTTAATCACTGAAAACATTGACAATGTACTGTGATGATGCAATAATGAATATATTGGGACCAAAGATATATGTAGTGTTGTGTACCATGAATATTTGAGATAGGTGGAGGGGAGACAAAACTATGGCTTGGCCAAAAAAATATATATATATTGTGCAGGGAATGTTTCCTTTTATCAACACATATCACATTTGTTGTCATGCCAATTCTGATTGGACCTCTTCTGTTCCCTTCGGTACGCCAGCTGTTGTTTTTCTTTTCAATCCTCCCGGCTGTCAACATGATGCCCGCGTCGTCTCCTTCCGCCTGGCCCGGAGAGGAGCGACCGTCTCTGCTGGACCAGGAGGAGCCCGATTTGAGCCAAGTGTCTGTGGCCATCCCGTGCCCCTCCGTAGGAGTGGGCGAGCAGCTCCTATGCAGCAGCAGCCCGGCCGGCGCCGGACCCCCACGCAGCAAGTCCAAAGGGGAGCTGGTCATCGTCATCAACGAGAAGCTGAAGAGCAGTGAGTGTTGATGTAAATAACACAAAATGAGCTGTGTTTCATTAAGTCAGCCAAAGAACTTTGTTGAAGAGGATTATTTTGACCAAAGTAGGACTTGGAAATGATCATATGACAAATAACTCAAGCAAGCTATTTTTTTTTGTTTGTTTGTTTTTAACTTTCTGGAAAGTAGTCATATTGGAATTGCGAGAAATCCGTTGTGGCCCCCAGGTAACGGGGTCCTCGCCAGTGAAAACCCCTCCCCCGTGGTCTCATCGCCTCCCCGGCGTCAGCACTCCATCTCATACCCGCACCATGCCAAGACCAGGAAGGGCAGTCGGGCGGGCTCCATAGCCTACACCGCCTTCTCCCCCAGGCCCTCGCTGTCCCGCCACTCCAGCATCGCCACCAACCCCCCCTTGGACCGCACCAAGGTGAAGGACTACCTCCTGCTCTCCGTGCTGGCTTGTTTCTGCCCCGTGTGGCCCATTAACATCGTGGGATTTGTCTACTCCATCATGGTGAGAGTACATGGTTTCAGCTGAGGGGGAGAAAAACCCCAAAGTTGTCCCCTTTGACTGACATCCCCCCCCCTCCCCCCTTCTTCCTCCCTCCCAGTCCAAGAACAGCTTGGAGCAAGGGAACTTGGATGGCGCCGTGCGTCTGGGCCGCGTGGCCAAGATGCTGTCCGTGGTATCGCTGGTGGGCGGGACGCTCATTATCATCGCCTGCATTGTCAACCTGGCCAGTGAGTGTCCCAAATCTGACCTTTAAGCTTTCCATCTTCCAGCCCCCTTTTTTTTTTCTTTACCTTCTTTGTGCTGATTCACTCCTATGAACTTTTCCTTCTTTATATGAGATGTATTTAAAAGGGGGGGGGGGATTGACTGCAGCGCCCCCAACCCACACATACTCACACACTCAAAAATGCTTTCATGCATCGCAGCGATCCACTTTATAACAAATAAGGGGTGAAAAAAACTGAAGGAAAGAGCTGGATTGCCACATGATTCATGCGGGCTTTTGTGACTGCCATGTCATCTTTGCCTCGTTGGCCATCTGTGAACATTTTCAACCCTGTTGACATAGTTTCTCCTCATTTCTTCAACTATATGGTAGTAGTTCCATGTCATATAGTGCGTCGATGATACTGACCCATTCACCTGCTGTTGGAGTCCCCGGGAAGCCATTTCCTTGTAATGGCCTCTTGATATGCTGCAAGCATGATGTGAAGAAGGCTGCTTGCCTTCCCTGAACACAGATTCTCCTTATAAATAGCCCCCATGAAGTAGGCACTTTTCTGACACGTCGTGTGTGTGTGTGAGAATCAATATTCATCTCATAATATGACCCAAAAAAAAACATTGTAAAGTCAATTGAGAGAGTTTTGTCCTGATCATGCGCCACCCTTCCATCTCTGTGATGTTTTGCCTTTAGCTCCTGTTTCCATCTCCGTTTAATCCCGTTGTTTTCTCCATCTGACATATCTTTTGCACGTCCGACCTCCTGCTTCAAACGGTTGCATGCCACAGAGCTGTGTGCGGGTGTGGTCTGCTGTTTGCTTGTACACGGTGTGAAGCGTCTTGTTATCCCCTGTCGCACACGCCCGACCAGTCTGATGTATCTTCCTGTGTCTGGCTAATAAAAGGATTCCCATAACACATCTTTGATGAGTTCACTTATAAGCCTGGGGTTTGAATTAATTTTTTTTTTTTTAACACGATACCTTTTGCAATGTAAGACAAAAATGAATAACACATTCAATCCCCAAAATATTGGTTTTAAAATTCAGTTATTTCTATTCCTTTGTAAAGTGTTATAAAGTTTCATAATGGACGAAGTATTGTAAAACAGTCAAATAGTCTGCCTGTAAATCACATTTTTATTGTAAGCATTCAGGGACGAAAAAAGTTGTTTTTTTTTGTTCTTGGCTGTTTATTTAAAAATTGAATTCCATATTGGAATTCCATTTATAATCGGTATGGGCCTGGGGGGAAAAAAAAATCAATTTCAGTCTTTATCCAGTGTCTCTCTCTCTCTCACACACACACACACACACACACACACACACACACACACACACACATATTGTGTACATGGCCAATAACTTGCGCAGCAGCTCGCCAACTAACCCACTTCCTTTTCCTTCTTTTAGTCAATGTGAAAACCTGAGTTTCATCCCGAGATGAAACGGGATAAGGCAGCCGCATCCCGACCGGGCCGCACCTGCACCGCCTGTCTTTTACCAACTAGTTATTACCTGGATTTGTGACTAAAACCAAACGCAGCCCCTATATTTCTAGCCCTTCGATCTTACAGAAGTCTGTTTTTGCTCATGGATGACAACATGGCCCCCCCACCCCACCAAAAAAAAAAAAAATGGTGCAGAGTCACAAGGGGGAGGCAAGAGGGAGGGATTGTGAACGTCCGCCTGGTTACTGTTGGAGGATGGAGACAAACTGATTGGTCCCCCAAGTCTCAGTGGACACTTGGACTGCGGTGATCCCAGGACGCGCTCGCAGCATGCCAAATCCCCTCAGATATACGGAGACGCCCCCCCCCCCCTCACTATCTCCTTCCCAGAGGAGAAAGCGTCTCCATCACCTTGTTCTGAGACTGCGCCTCTCCTTGCCATGATCAAACGGAGCCTTACCGAGACGGGGGGGATGGGGGTGCTTTTGGGGATGGAATCCCACAGGATTCCGCGAGACTTGTACGCACTAAAGGGATCAGACGTGCCAAAATTTTCAAGTTGAAAGTCTCAAATGTTTTCACGGGGTCAAAACGTTCCGCAATCTTCTTAACGCTGCCACCTTTCAAGCACTGTGAGTCCCGCCATTGAAACTGTTGCATGATATGCGCTTGGGACCCCTACGACAGTCTGACATCCAGTAAAAAGATTCAACTTGGGTGAAAATCCACTGAAGCACTCGAAACAGTGGACCCGTCCGTCCGTTACGTGGATCACATCGACCCAACATTCTCGGTTGTTTTGTACAAAACGATCCATTTTATTTTAGAATTCTTATATTCATATATTTTTTTCCCTTCTCCCTGTTGGGTAAAAAAAAAATTGACTGATCCACTACTTGACCCAAAATGACCCCCACTTGTTTTTTTTTTTTTTTCTTTCTTTCTATGTCACAATTTTTGTATTGGATGTCCTGAGATTATGCAAGAGTACTGAATGAAAGGGCCAGTGAGTGTGGTTTAACATTGAAAATCTCTCGGTCACAGGTTATCTTTTTGATAATGTTTGTAAAAGATCGTGTGTGTGTGTGTGTGTGTGTGTGTGTGTGTGTGTGTGTGTGTGTGTGTGTGTGTGTGTGTGTGTCGGCCATACTGTGTGTGCACGTTGTCTAAACAAAGGAGCAGGTGATTTCCATCCAAGTGGTGAAGGTAGCTTGCGTGCGCTGCTCCTCGGTCACGCGGTAGCTTTTTCGGCAAAAGTGCGTTTCGATTGCCAACACCCTTGAAATTATTTATGTACATTTCAAAAGACCCTTTGCTGTGTATTTTCAAAATATGGCTTTTCTCCAGTACTCCTGTGTACCCTTTGCCTGTGATTCTCACTGTGATGCAAACCACCTCGGCTTGTTACCCACTGTACACAATCGACTCCGATAAAGGCCAACGTGGCACTTTTTTTTCTTTTCCTCCCCTCTCTATTGTATGTTTGATCGAGTTATCGCGAGGTGTATATAATCCTCAATATAGTGATATGAGTTGAATAGTTGAGCAGGTGGAGACACCCGGGCTGTCCTATTTATCGACTAGCTACTCTCATGTTCTGATTGTCTTTGTGGTGACGGGCATGCCGTGGGATTTTTCATTCATTGTATGTACCACGAATTGGCACTTTGGAATATTATACTCATCAAGTAAATTTACAATGTCCACATTGCATGCCTGTGGATTGTACTTGTTTTTCTGCTGAAGAATCGTGGCGCGGGGTGGGGGGGGGACTTCAAACCCTCCCACAAAAGGTGAAAATCAGTGATGCAGAAAAACCAAATGCTTTTTAAACTCAAATTTTACCCCTCACTTATGCTTTCAACATGTTTAAACTTAATAAATTGCACAAAATGTATTCATTTTCAAGAATCTGTTCTCACTCTCACTTGCACATTCCTCCAAATGATGCCAAGCGTGCTTGCTTCAAGATATATTCGTCGTGCCCAGTTGAAAGCATACGAGAATTGCATCTTTAGATTAAAAAAAAGGCTCAATTAAATCCCATATCAATAATGAAAGTCTGCGAACCTAACTTTCACATATTATGCAAAACCTATGTCTGAAAATGATACATTTATGTGGCAAGATACAAGCAGAGAGCAGCATTTAAAAAAAAAAAAATGCCCTGGGCTGTGTTTACGTGTTGACAGGCAAAGCTACTGCACAGTATTGAAAGTCAGCTAATTTGACAGGAGCTACTGTACTGTAGCTGCTCACATTTGACCACGTAAGCACTAAGTGGGTCAGCGGGATTATATCCAGCTGGCTCATATCAGCGACCACCCGGCCGTGTGGCCGCCAGCATCCTGTCGCCCTGCATGCTCAAAAACAAATTAGAACCCAAAGAAAAAAATGACACATTTGGGGATTACATTCTTCACCTACTGTGCTGCTTTCGCCACTGTCAACTCTGCACCCTCCAGTTCAAGTTACCAGGTTTCTGTGATATATTAAAAGAATCCAAGTTCAACTAAAGCCTACTTGAACATCTGAGCTTTAATTGGGGATAATCAGAAGCAGTTTAAAAGTAGCGTAGATTTTATCTAGCCAGTCTATGAGCCAGTGCGATCCTGTTGTTCAACGAACTTCTTCTGGTGTCCCTCATATTGTGAGTGGTGAGTATGTACGGACGAACCTCTTTTGAACGTGCCCCACTTCAGTTTTCATCCCCCATTTCAAAGTCTCGATTTCGCAGTCCACATACAAAACGGTCTTCTAATTGAATATGTTTATATGTTTATCCACCCAATTACCGATTGGCAAATAAGCGGGCTGTAGTGTCCTCTGAAGGCTGCAGATTTAAATTGCACAGAATCCAAACGGTATTTCTTGCTGGCTGTTTTACATGGACTTTCTTGAGATTTACTGAGATTGGACATGTCAGTGTAACGTTTCATATTTGGATTTAGCAATTCATTAAATCCCTAAATTGACAAATGTGGCGAAATGCCTTACAGGTTCATTTTCTCAATGTCTTTTTTTTTTTTGGTAACGGCAAAGTCATTGTTGTGGCACCCATAAATATTATGTCATACTCTTTCCAGGGGCTCGCAAGTCACAATGGTGTCAACAGAACATTCAAAGGTGGGCAATTTCCATCGTGGCTGGAACACTTGCACGGCTCTCAGGTTTGTGGGATTCATCTTTATTTCTTCAGTAAAAGAAAAATGAATGCAAAATTTTTTTTTTTCTTTTTTCTTAAGAGGCAGAATCATTTGGTTGTAGTTCAGCCCCCGTGGCCTGGAGTCCAGTTGCTTGATGTCACATGTCAGATTAGATGATGTTGTTGTTGTTGTTGTGTTGCTGCTCTTCTTGTCTGTATCTCTCTGTGTGTGTATCCGTGTTGACACAATTATTGCTCACACACGTCAACTCAGTCAAACTCGACAAGACAGACGAGATCAGCTTTTAGATTTGTGGGGTGAAACGTGCAGTCGTACATTCGGCCTCTAAGGGGCACTATTGGATTTATTGGCCGTATGGAAGGAAATGAGAGGATAGCACAAAGCAAATTCATAAGAACAATTTATGCACTAAAATAAACCATGCTCACTTGAACTTTCAGAAGAACAAACACCCCTACGTCCAAACGATATATATTTTTACAGTTTTTTTTTTTAAAGCATGCCTCACACACAAGTATGCGTCTTTCCTTTAACGCCGTCCACAAATAAAAAATGGTTGCTTTGGAGAATGCTCTGTGCTTGGTTAAATGTAAATTACAGAAAACCTCCACACGAAATTGCTTTGTTTTTAGGACGAGATTACCCTTCGTCGTGCCCAGTTGAAAGCATACGAGAATTGCATCTTTAGATTAAAAAAAAGGCTCAATTAAATCCCATATCAATAATGAAAGTCTGCGAACCTAACTTTCACATATTATGCAAAACCTATGTCTGAAAATGATACATTTATGTGGCAAGATACAAGCAGAGAGCAGCATTTAAAAAAAAAAAATGCCCTGGGCTGTGTTTACGTGTTGACAGGCAAAGCTACTGCACAGTATTGAAAGTCAGCTAATTTGACAGGAGCTACTGTACTGTAGCTGCTCACATTTGACCACGTAAGCACTAAGTGGGTCAGCGGGATTATATCCAGCTGGCTCATATCAGCGACCACCCGGCCGTGTGGCCGCCAGCATCCTGTCGCCCTGCATGCTCAAAAACAAATTAGAACCCAAAGAAAAAAATGACACATTTGGGGATTACATTCTTCACCTACTGTGCTGCTTTCGCCACTGTCAACTCTGCACCCTCCAGTTCAAGTTACCAGGTTTCTGTGATATATTAAAAGAATCCAAGTTCAACTAAAGCCTACTTGAACATCTGAGCTTTAATTGGGGATAATCAGAAGCAGTTTAAAAGTAGCGTAGATTTTATCTAGCCAGTCTATGAGCCAGTGCGATCCTGTTGTTCAACGAACTTCTTCTGGTGTCCCTCATATTGTGAGTGGTGAGTATGTACGGACGAACCTCTTTTGAACGTGCCCCACTTCAGTTTTCATCCCCCATTTCAAAGTCTCGATTTCACAGTCCACATACAAAACGGTCTTCTAATTGAATATGTTTATATGTTTATCCACCCAATTACCGATTGGCAAATAAGCGGGCTGTAGTGTCCTCTGAAGGCTGCAGATTTAAATTGCACAGAATCCAAACGGTATTTCTTGCTGGCTGTTTTACATGGACTTTCTTGAGATTTACTGAGATTGGACATGTCAGTGTAACGTTTCATATTTGGATTTAGCAATTCATTAAATCCCTAAATTGACAAATGTGGCGAAATGCCTTACAGGTTCATTTTCTCAATGTCTTTTTTTTTTTTGGTAACGGCAAAGTCATTGTTGTGGCACCCATAAATATTATGTCATACTCTTTCCAGGGGCTCGCAAGTCACAATGGTGTCAACAGAACATTCAAAGGTGGGCAATTTCCATCGTGGCTGGAACACTTGCACGGCTCTCAGGTTTGTGGGATTCATCTTTATTTCTTCAGTAAAAGAAAAATGAATGCAAAATTTTTTTTTTTCTTTTTTCTTAAGAGGCAGAATCATTTGGTTGTAGTTCAGCCCCCGTGGCCTGGAGTCCAGTTGCTTGATGTCACATGTCAGATTAGATGATGTTGTTGTTGTTGTTGTGTTGCTGCTCTTCTTGTCTGTATCTCTCTGTGTGTGTATCCGTGTTGACACAATTATTGCTCACACACGTCAACTCAGTCAAACTCGACAAGACAGACGAGATCAGCTTTTAGATTTGTGGGGTGAAACGTGCAGTCGTACATTCGGCCTCTAAGGGGCACTATTGGATTTATTGGCCGTATGGAAGGAAATGAGAGGATAGCACAAAGCAAATTCATAAGAACAATTTATGCACTAAAATAAACCATGCTCACTTGAACTTTCAGAAGAACAAACACCCCTACGTCCAAACGATATATATTTTTACAGTTTTTTTTTTTAAAGCATGCCTCACACACAAGTATGCGTCTTTCCTTTAACGCCGTCCACAAATAAAAAATGGTTGCTTTGGAGAATGCTCTGTGCTTGGTTAAATGTAAATTACAGAAAACCTCCACACGAAATTGCTTTGTTTTTAGGACGAGATTACCCCACGATAGCGGCCAAGCAGTCTTTTCAATGGCACAAGGCAAAGGTCAGATGAAATGAAACTCCTCCCCTCACTCCTACAGAGTCGGTTGACGCCAAGATGGTGCCAAAGCACTGTTTGGAGAAACATCAATGAATACTTGTGACGAGTGAGGCAAAACTACGCGTGATGCTATTCGTGCAGCAGTTTACTGGAGAGATTCCATTGCATCCTTGGCCAAAAGTGGCCTAATAGTGGATATTTATTTTTAATTTTTTTCCTGAGTAAGACAGACTCTACTAGTGGCTGAATTGTCTTACTAGTGAGGAATAGGCGCAATACTAGTTCATTGCACATGGAAAAATGCTGAAACTACTACTACAACTACTACTATTTCTTTGTGTGTATTTTCCAGCAGTCTGGATGGATGCCCTGAAGCACCATGCTGCCTCTTCACAGGTCAGTTTTGGTATGCCAACAAACATTTGGTTGTGTGTCTTGTTGATTGTTAAAAAAAAAAAAAAAAAAATCGGAACGAGTGCTCCTCGCTCAAGTTTTGTAATTTTGGGGTATTTTTTTTTTACAACTTGAAGCACATTCGAGAAAAAAAAAACATACATCATGAACATTATCTTGCCATCAAAAGAGTGCAACTGGCAACAACGGCAGCTCGTTTTTTTTTTTTTTTTCTTTTGAGTGGACGTCAGCAACACGGAACATGCAAACGATTGACAAGAAGTCATGAACGTGGAAGAACCGATTCTCCTTTTCCAGTTTATTGAGCTGTCAACAGCGCGTGCTGTGACAAGCTCAATCGATTCAAAATCCAATGTTGCACAATGTCTCTTTGAAGATCCTCGGAGCGTTGCGGCAGTGCGAGCGAGACGCGCGCGCGGTTTTATCTGATCAACATAACTGGTCCGGCTTAATGGGATACACAAATCCTCCATCTCGCTAAATGTTCTTATTTCCTGCACGGTTTCACGGCAAACAGAAAAAAAGAGCCGTAAGAGCCGCGATTCCCCACTTCCGTGACTTTCGAAATAAACAGGTGTGGCGAGGGAAACGATCCAATTTCATTGTAAGAATATATATCTTTGCACATCTATCTTATGCCAGCGACGCGGAGTGTCAGGAAGCACGATGACATTTTGTTCCAGCAGATGGCAGAAGGTATAATTAATTTGCGTAGCCCTGACTGCGTTGCCTTTCACATTTTCCTATTTTATGAGTAAATTGAGCCAGGGTAGTCGTTGGCGACAACCCAACTGCTTGTCCTGCTGTGTGTTCCCTTGTAAACGCGTTTTTAATCCCCTCTATCTGCAAATAGGCAACTTTCGGACCACCCAAATTCACAGAAAGCAACAATGGATCGACTTATAAAAAGCAGCTTTGTGCAGGTTGTGGTGACCAGGCCTCTCATGATGTGTGTCTCAACTTGCTTTTCTCTGACAGAGGCCTTTTTGCTTTCATGAATGATGAAGTCATTGGTGAAGCCGGTGACAATCGTGTAGAAATCCTTCTTTCTTGCCGCCGCGGTGTGTTGTCATCGGTCGGACGCACGGTCCTGAGGGGGCGCGTTTGAGGGCTACGCTTCATTCCTGCGCAGTGGAGCCGGGCAGCTCGTTGGTCAGCGTGTGCCAGCGTTCCACCTTCTTGCCCTTGTTCTTCAGGCAGTCGATCCAGTGCTGTAGGGTGTCGCCCTGTGAGTGGCACCCTAAAGAGACGCCCCCTGGCCGTCACAGAGACACCGGATGAGGTAAAGAAACGGAATTTGCATTTCTTCCCAGGTGCTCCTAAACAGCAATATGCACATCTCACAGGGACAACATCTGAAAACAAACCCTCCAGACCAGAGTATTCTCTATCGCTGCATTCGACGAAGGTGGGAAGACTGAATTTTCCGACTTCGGAGTATGAAAATTGCACCAGAACGCCCCAACCGCCTGACTTCACTGAGACGTCACTCGACAGTGGTGACTGACCCCTAATTAAAGAGACGGTGAGTGGCAAAACACAATTTACAAGATTCTAATAATCTGACATTGTTTATTATTAAGTTAGAGTTAACCGATACGTGATTAGCACTGACTCCGTGAAGATAAATTATTATTATTATTATTATTATTGTGCCTTTTTCTTTTTTTTTTTTTTCTTTTTTTTTTTTTTTTAAATAAATGAAGACATTTACCAGG
>NW_017804754.1:266460-309358 GCF_001891065.2 Hippocampus comes
CACTAGAAAAATAGTGGTTTTGTGGATTTTTTTTTTTTTTTTTTTTTTTTCCTTTTTTTTTTTTTTTTTTTTTTTTTTTTTTTTTTTTAAATAAATGAAGACATTTACAAGGACGGTTTTCTGGACGTCAAAATGTGCTGTCATGAACCAGAAAAACATTCGCCTCGAGTGAGATCATTTCACTTTCCCACCTTCATCGTTATACATCGTTGTAGGAAGAAAGTATGTGTACGTCACGAGCGTGCCGCATTTCAACTCACCGATGAAGTCATTTGACTTGCCAAGGTCGTAGTCCCACACGGTAACCTCTAACGTCTTGGCGGCCAGCTCTGAGAAGGAGATTTCGTAGAAGAACTCCTGACAAGAAGGGGCAAAAGGTGAAGCCATTATTTCTCAAGGCGGGTCTGCTGTGTTCGTGAATGAGGCAGCATGATGATGATGATGATGATGATGTGCGAACATTAATTGCCTCCGGATGCAGCAGTGTGTGGCCGAGGTCTATAGGAGCCAA
This sequence comes from Hippocampus comes, assembly GCF_001891065.2. Classification (NCBI taxonomy): domain Eukaryota; kingdom Metazoa; phylum Chordata; class Actinopteri; order Syngnathiformes; family Syngnathidae; genus Hippocampus; species Hippocampus comes. The sequence continues at coordinate 266,972 of NW_017804754.1, forward strand.
AATGAGCCTTCTCTTTGCATTCGTGCATTCAGCATCTCAACACGGACAGTGTACCTCATTAAACTCCGGGTTGAGGGTCTTTTTTATCACAGCGGTTTTGTGCTTAGACTTCTTCTGAACATCTGGCTTGAGGTACCTAAGAGAGAGAGAGTGTGACAGCGTCATTGTCTTCTTCGAATTGTCCACCGGCTGCAAGGAATAGCAATGATTTTGCTAAGCTGATTTCTTATGGAAAGCCAAGCGGGTTATCTCTGGAATTTCTGAGGCGGGACTGACTCTTGCAGTTCTCGACCGCTGCAAACAGCACCTATGTAACTCTTGAGCGATAGTTAAATTAATACTGCTCAATTTTTGAGGTTTTGTCGTTTAAAAGGCACAAATTCTGATACAGCTGGTTGGGGGTGAACAGATTAGTTCATGAGATTACTTCACCGGTCGCCTCATCGCCAATTTTCGTACATCCCGTCTTCCACTCGGCCTGTTTTCACTTTTAATTCGCCCATGTGGCGCCGACGTCAGATTATTACTTAGTGTGGAGCACCAAAATGACCATCCAACAACTCAACAGTCTTCATACATCTGCGCTAGTTTGACAGTACGATAATAAAATGGATGTGGATGAGAATAGCGGGGAGTTGCTTGTTGTGTGAATGTTGTTATTGTACAAATACAGTTTTGAGAAAAAATATTCGGTGCCGGGGCCCCTCCGCCCCACCCCTTTTATACGCCACTGCCCCCACATGCGCGCCATCGTCTTCACCAACGCCACAGATTGCATTAGCACCCCCCTCCCCACCTCACCCCAGTATTTGCAAGCCAGTTGGAAGGAGCACGGCTAAATCTCTTACTCAGTTTTCCACCCACGGCTCGTCCGTCGTGTCTGCGAGCGTATGTTCCCACACACGGGCAGACACAACAAAGCCTCTTGCGAGAAGAATTCTGATGCTTAAGGCCAGCGATCGCAAGCGTACGTGTCAAACAAAACAAAAAAGGTGGCGGGCGCATCGCCGCGCACGAGTGGGATGCGAAGGCCCGCTCGGCTAGAGGAGGCAAAATGTGGATGCGATATGCGTGTGAAAAAATATTTGTCAGCTTTAAAAATAAAAGAAAAATGAGCAAATTCCACTATTTGTTCATTAAGTATTGCTTTGTTGATTTTTGATTTGTTTGCCAAACTATGAGGAGCTTTGCGCATTAATCAATGTTTGTTTGTTTGTTTGGAGTCAAATCCGCAGCCGACGCGAAATGCGGACTCCCATCTTTAATTTGTGCGGCACGTGTGCATTTGTCAAGTCGCGTGTGGGCATGACTGCGGGTTGTTTGGCGATCCGCTCGTTCCAGGAACAAGCCAGAAAGCCCCCGGGGGGGGGGGGGGGGGTGTAGCATTAAGAACATTTCCACGCTCATTTGTCTTCTTGCTGTCAGAGCGCATCAGTCAAGCGGAGGAATCTCGCTAACCTCGCTGACACGTGCGGTATTCCTTTCCCTTTCGCCACTGCCTAATCAAACGGCGGGGGACTTTCGTGACACTAACGACCCCCACCAAACTCTGGCGTCTGCTCCTTGGCGTGACCCTAACGTTGGAGTCCATCACTCCGTTTTTTGAGGCCTGACATTCCACATGACGCCGCCATCGTTAACTTGATGAATGAACGCGCGCTGCCGACGTCTCCCGCTGGTGGGAAAGCAGCCGTCATCTGTCGCCATTATCTTGTTGGATCGGGCAGTTATTCGCGAGTGACGGCTCCAGGTGATTCGGGGGGGGGGGCAGTCTTGAGACCCTTTCTGTCCTTTTGTTGATCGTGTAACTTCTGGGCTGGGCGGATTAAAGCAAGGAGCATTCAAAGTGACCACGGTGCGTTTTCTTACGTTTTCACGTAGGGGTCGGAGAATCCGTTGACGTCCATGGCGGCCAGGTGGGCGCAGCGCTTGACGCCCACGCACAGCCCGCCGCGGGCCCCCTCACCCGGCCCCTCGCCGTCGGCGTCGACCGGGGGCACGTACTGCAGGCACAGCAGCAGGCGGCCTCGCTCCTCCAGACTTCTCTGCTGCTCCGTCTCCCACTGAGGACGGCGAGGAGACGGACGACACACGAGAAGAGAAGCAGAAGGTTGAGCCGCAGGAGCCCCGCATGGAATCAAAAGTAATGCAAGCGCACAACACGGGCGGCGACTCGAATTCTGACTTGATATGTCCCCGACGCGCTGTAAAGATACGATGCGGCTCTCGTGCTTTCGTGATGTCAAAGTCAGGGCAAAAGGTGTGTGATGAAACACGGTTTGGAATAAGATGACCCGTCTCAGAAGCCAAATACGTCACTACTGTATATGTCACTGGTATAGATGCAAAATCCATTTACAGAACGAAGTTCTCTAGCCCGACCCCAGACTGGATGATCTTATTTGCTGGAGTGATAACAAGAACCCCCCTCCATTATTATTCACTCCACCACGGGCTGTATATATCTATTTTCTTTTTTTGTAGTCAGATCCTGATTGTCGTATCGAATATCCAAGCCCGAATCAGTCGATCTTTGCATAAGCCATCTTTGATGCATGACACAGCTGAGGTTAAAAGGGCAAAATCGTGGGACTTTGGTCCTTGGTAGCCTCGCATTCCACTTTTGTTTTTGTTTTTTTTGCAGATCCTCTTCAACATTTCACAAATTGGTTGGGAAAGTGAAATGTATTGATTGGAAACTATAACAAATCTTGATTGCATCAGGTGTAGCCTGAGTCGCGAGTCGTATTGATGCATTTTATGAGTTCAGTCCTCAAACCTGCCGGGGTTAGTTTTGATGTTGACAAAGAAGAAAAACATATTGATTTTGTATGTTGGGCTCAAATCCTATATTGGTGTGTGTGTGTGTGTGTGTGTGTGTGTGTGTGTGTCTTTGTGGACTAGCAATAAGATTTTTCAATGACAGGCTTTATTCTGCGAGTTTTCAAGCATTTGACTGTTTCAGTGCCAGCAACAACATACAAGGTGTGAAAAGTTGATGTGGCAATAAACCACCTCCCGAAGGGCACTTTCACGTCGTCCAATGCTGACAATGATGGATGCAACTCCAATTGCATCTTTGCTTCATTTAGTCTGCTTTAGAGTGCCTCGATGTTGGCTGTGAGTCACATGCACGTCATTCAGAAGAAGCTGGAAAAAGTCAGGAGTTGGAGGACATGCCTTTTTCTTTGTTATTTTTTATTTTTTTCCCGTCAGTCTCGAGAGCCAGCATGTCAACTGGGGCATTTTTATAGAATGCTAGATAAAGTAGCATCCATTTTTCCAGGTCATAGCAGCAGTAGTATGTGATTGACAGTTGAGCGGGGCATGGTTTCAGGTCATTTTTCACGATTTTGGAAACTCATTTGAATATCGTTGGGCAATTTGCACTCATTCAAATTTGGCACGGTTGTTCACAATACTCTTCTCTGTGTTCAATTCCAAGACACGTTTATTAAAAATCAAATTAAAAATCGATTCGGAAGAGGTGAGAAGCTGTCCGAGTCCGAGTGCAGCGTGTCGGCCCCGAGTCATATTAATTCTGTTTATGGCCGCGGGCTTCGGTACTTTTTACATGGATGGCCGCAGACTGTTATCGAAAGTTTTGACACCCAAGCGAAGGGACGGAAAAGATCCAAAGTGACAGGTGGAAGAAAAAGGGTGAAGTGGGAGGCCGTGACTCAGCCACTTGGCCGGAAGCATCCGCACGTGCATGTTATTTGCGGGTATAGTCATATATGGGAGTGCCATCCCTGCTGCAAAAGCTCTTTTGGGGTTTTCTCGTGAAAGCCGAAACAGTCTTTCCAGTCTCTTGCCTCCTCGGTATCGCTCCGTCTCTCATTAAGTCTTATCTCCAGGCGAGAGCGGGACACACAGGAAAGTGATCAATATGCCGCACGCCCCACATTCATCCTCCCTTCGCTAATTGTCTCCCTGGCTTCTCTTCTCACAGTTCCATCCTCCTGAAGTTCTCATATTTTGGGAAAAGGGAGGGGAAGCGAGGGCTTTCGTCTGACTGATGGACTCGACAATGACTAATTTGCAGCGTGTGTGCGGTAATGAAACAGCTCAGATCTTCGCAGGTCGATACCGAGTGACTCATTAGGGAGGCACAAGCAAATAGGCATCAACGGCCGTCGCGGCACGCTCACGGACCAATGGGAAATGATTTGCTTTTTGTGGGGAGGGAGCGGACGGATGTCGCGAAAAACAATCACTGCAATCAATAAAGCACCTTGGTGACAAACATAGAGGACCAGTGAATTATCTCCACTACAAAAAAAAAAAAAAAACACCATCACAAGGGCCAAAGTGCAGCGGCGTAGTAGTTCTGACACCAAAAACTACCGGCAGACTTGCCAGTCACGGCATCGCTTCCTCACTTCGCAAAAACCAAACGTCTCCAATGTAAAAGTCGTGCGCGTCAGCATTAAATGCGGCCGCCACGTGGGCGCTTCGGGGGAGGGTCACCGAATCTGGCCCGGCTCAAATCTCTTTGATCTTGTACTAAGTTTTGCAAGCTACTTTTTATTTCTTCCCTTCTAAATATGTTTGGGTATTTGATTTCTCAATGCTTTTGAATATTGTACTGCAAAGCACATTGAGTTACCTTGTATATGAGACATGCTATATAAATAAAGCTGCCTACCCTATATGGTAGGGTTTGACCGATTCATCGAGCGGCAGATTATAAAGAAAATATTTTTTTTGGAGACTTTCTTCAGGCGTGGGATTGTTTTGGACTGAGACGCAAATGTTTCGAACAAAATACCCAGTTGATGAGAGAGAGTGACATGTGTTGGCATCCCTGTATCTAATTTTTAAAATCTTTTCAAGGTGTTATTCGATGAATATCGATTCTGCGGATGATGTACTGTACGTGGCACAACGGCATGCTGTTGTACTGGGTTTTTTTTTCTCGAGTTTTGATGGGTTCTCTAGTTGCACCGTGATTGTGGTGGCATTACGAGGTGGATTAAGTCCTGTACCGCAAAGTCCCCAGACTCCCCACTGAAGTCGTGCGTTAATTGCAGCCAGTGCATTGCTCGCGGGTGCGTATGTGAGCGCGACTACTCATTTGTCACTCCTTGTGATTGACGCGTGATCAGCCCGGGCCGGGCTCAGCCAAAGTCGGCCGGGTTGCGGCTTCACGATGCCGAACGTGGCGAGCTGTATAGAAAGAGCCCAGATACACAGCCGGCGTCATTACCTCTCTCAGGTAGCAGGAGATGCCTCGGAGTGCCGTGCTCATAGCCGTGGGTGAGGGCAGCTGCAGCAGAGGGGAGGGGGAAAAAAATGACAAGAGTCAGGCCTGAGGAATGGCTTCCTTGGAAAACACGACGAGGCACGCGTCAGCGTCATGAGACAGATGACAGAGACGTCCGAGGGCCAGTCTTAACTGCAGCCTCCCAACCCACTTTGACATCTTTATCCGTTTTCTCCATCGCGTTGAGCGGTTTGCTGCAAACGTTAGCACATCATTGTTGTTATTTCAATACAAGAATACTCGTAGCGCATTTTATGCGGACAGCTAAGTTTTCCAACCATGTTATTCTCTTGTCAACCATGTCTCTCTCTTCTTACTAGTTTCCTTTTTTTATTTTGCTGCTCACATATGGAGATAAAATCATGCAATTCGATTTTGACTACTTTTTTTTTTTCTCAGATTAATGTCATTTTATTCTGAGGTCAAAACGTTTTTCTTCTTTCTGTAAGCGTGATACACAACTAAGGAAAGTAGTGAAAGGCAGGTCAGTAAGTAATCGAGAATTTAAAAAAAAAAGTTATACGGGTAGGTACGTAAGTAGGAAATGTAGGTAGATAAGTAATAAAGGTACATTGGTAAGCAAGTAGTAAAAGTAGGCATGTCAATAATAAAAGTAGGTCAAGGAGGAAGTTATTCAAGGTGGCAAATTTGGTATTTGTGTGCACTGGGTGGAACCGTCCCTCCCTCTCAGCGTGTATTTTTCTTCTCACAGGAGGTGGGTGCTCCAGACAGATGTTGAAGTGTTTCGTCTGGTCGGGCTTCACGCGGCGCAGGGCCACCCGCGACTCCCCAATGAACTCGTTGTGCGTCAGCTTGTCCTCATCGCACACGGACACTCTGGAAGCGGAAGAAAGAGGAAAATAGAAAATGAGAGTGGAGGAGGAGGAGGAGCAGCAGCAGCAGCAGCGCATCAATAAAAGGTAGAAGCTGATGAACGAAGACTGAGAATGTTGAGGATGTTGGTCATTGTAAGGCAAAGAGTGCCTGTTTTGATTTCATATAACTTGGCGCTTTGGGCTTTGACTTTAATTTGTTGCGTGACTGAAAACTTGCATCTCAAATCATCCGCGCCCGTTGAAATGAATGCAAATTGCACGGATCTGTTCTGGTATCTATCTAATATATCAAATTAATGCGAGTACAATCCATCTTTATTTAGATAGCACGTTCACAACAGCTGCAGGCGTGACAAAAGCGCCTTTCACAGAACGTTTTGGACATTTGTACAAGGAACACTTTCATGGCTGTGCGGATAGAGAAAGTGTATCCTGCCGGACTGAGTCGATCCTGATTTATGGATCCATCCCGGTTTTACACCTGCCACCTGCACAAGGCCTAAGTGGAAGGCAGCGGACCGGTGGAGGAAGGTGGCGTGTTTGCAATCAAAAGCAGCCAGCGAGGCGAGCGAGGCCGCAAGGAGGGGATGGAGGCCGGGCACCACGCGAGATATTCATTATAGTCTAACAGTGCCGGCGAGGTTGCGCATCGGGCGATACGGCCGCTCAAGAGAAGCGGCGCTGCGCTTCAGATGAGATTCCGCCTTTTAAGAAATCCAAAATAGGGATGAGACCAGCAAGTATGATCTCTCCCGTGCGCTTATTTGTCTGAAAACTCCAAAATGAATGGCGACAGAAGGCGATGATGAAAGACGTGATTGCGCAAAGGGAGCCAGATGTCGCTGCGGGGCACAGGTGACAAACCTCGGAGGTAATATCAAGTCAAGTAGCGCACATTACAGACACTTTGGGAACATTTGGAAAGGGCAACGGGAGGCGACGTGCTGATGGATGGCGCCGATGTGCGAGACGCAGAGAGTCAAGGGATCGCTGCGTCCGCCGCTCCGACGAATGGGGCAGCGGCATAACAGAACATTCCTGGCTCGTCTCGAAATGCAAAATGCTCAATTGTTCCACACGCTCTTGAAACTGCGATGCCTAAAGTAGCCCACGGCCAATTGTACACAATGTTTCAATTCTATAGCCCAAAATATACCGTAAGCTATGTCAAGCAACGCTGTATAAAAATGGCACCGTAAACACGATGACACGTTTCTAAACGATATTCTCTGACAGATTCGCCTCGCCTGACTCTGCTTCCTGCAGAGGGGGAGATTAAACGCGTAGGTGGGGGAGTAAAAAAAAAAATTTTAAATTGCATCACAGCAAAACTGAGTTCTGCTCTTTTGTCACATTTGAATAAAGCAGCCGAGCAGGAATGGGATGATTTGCTTTTGTGTCCGCGTTATAACTTTTTTTGCGGGGGGGAAGAGAATCTGCCTGATCATATTTTCGAAAGATTGAGAATCTCTCAAGGTTTTATCTTTGCAGGAAAGCGTTAGGGCAACATATTAGGCAGCGCTGCCCGACGTGACAAATGATCATCTTTTATTTGCATCTGGAAAAAAAAAAAAAAACACAAAACCTTTCCGAATGTAACCATATTCTTCTCGTTGATTTATTCACAGCCATCGCATTCAAATGTTCAGAACACTGAACGCTGTCTTCGGGTTCATTGGAGTTGACCTTCTGAACAGAACGACATTATTTTTTACGGTAGATATAAATTAGCCGCGGGGATTGCGGATAACCCTCAATAAGATATTGTGACATTTGCTCCGGCCTTGAGAGAGCTTCCGCCTTACCAGAGCGAGACAATGTCATGATCAGGCGAAGAAAACATCTCTGTGGTACGAAACGATATCTATCTTTGCTTGCACGTCAAGCATACGGAACGTGACTGACTTTGTCGGAAATGAAGCCAATTTATTCAAACGCAGCGCAGCGAACCTCCATTGATCTTGTATTTCAGCTTATGTGGCTGTACCCCGATGGGATCCAGCCTGTCACATTTTAATGGGCTGATATAAGGCCATAACGTAAGACTAAGCCAAATACAAATCTAAAACGCACATTATGGCGCGTGTGGGTATGAAGGGACCAAAAAGACTTGATTCAACAGGCCTGGCGTGGTCGGTCCATCTTGCCTTGATAGTCTGCCTTCATTTCTGCATGTTGACTCGATTTTTAACGATGGCATTTGCAATTTCATTGCAAGTTTGAAACGAAGCTGTCCTTGGAAAAGACAAATGGATTCTTCCCGTCCAGGTCAATCAAAATGATTACTTTCGACCGTAGCAAACGAACCGGCATGGCTGAGAATCCATTGTCATAACACTCGACCGTCGTGGCTTCTTAAAATGACATCCAAATCAAAAGATTGCTTTTTACTTTGGCTTGATTCTGCTTGCTTTTTTTGTGTGATGTGCTCTGCTTTGTGTTGGACGAGGTTTTGGATGATGTGCGCGTTATATTGCATGAAATCCTGAATGTGGATGCCACGTTGAACAATGACTTGTCAGTTAAAGCGCGTGCAGGCAAAATTGGGAGCTGGTCTGAGCCATTCAACTGAAGGGGTGAAAATCGCTCATTATAGATTAAAAAAATAATAATAATAATTAAGCGGCTGTAATTTCATTTTCCCAAATATCAGAATCGGCATCTGCCTCCCAAAAAATCTGTATCGGCCTACTTATAAGGCACACGTCGTCATCTGCCGCCCTTGAGACCTCCTCCGCCGACCACAGTGTCACAGGTCAGTCATCCCCCAGGGATTGTCTGTCGATCCCGTTTAAATTCTACACGGGCAAAGTTTTAGTCGCACGGACGTGACGATTCCCAGCTTTTCTCACCTTTGGTGGTGGCAGGGGCTCTAGGAAATGAAAACACCCCGTGGTGCTTAAGCGTGACCCCAATCTGTCACAGCCAGACAAAGGGAGGGGGAATGAGCGGAGATCTTCACTGATCCCGGCGGCCAGCAGCAGCAGCCGCGGCGGCGGGGAGCGTGGGAACGCAGTGTAACGCAAGGCATAAAAGGCCTTAGAGCACGGCACGCGGGGGCTGCCATCCAAACGGGCCGCAGGACGGGAACACTCACCGCAGCGTTTTGCGATACATGTCCTCCTCAGTGATGCCGCAGTATGTGAGCGTCTCGTTCCACACCGGGTTCAAAGTGTTCCGGACTGTCTTGGTTTTCAGTTTGTTGGCCTGCGGAATACCAAAAGAGAGTCACCGGCTCGTGTTCTGCCAAACCTCGTCGGGGGACACCGGGAGAGATTTGGCAAACCAACGCAAAGGCAGTTGCAATCGTTGGGCCCGGTCGTCTTACTCGCGCAGCGCAGTAGCGTACTACTTTTGATTGCGCCGCAGTTGGCCAAAAGTGGCACTCGTCGTGGTTCTTTATTCAATAGAAATTATTTATGACGGCAAAAGCCGAGCATTCCCGTCGCTGACGTCGTTGAGAAAGCAAATGAGTCCGAGAGTGCACTCCATTTTCAAATGATTAATGACCACGCCATTCCAAATATTCAATTTCCTTTGGCATAATCAGGCAGGTTAGCCAGGGACAAAAGATTGCCCTTAGCTTGCACGCAAATCTCCCACGCTATGACTGGCTCCTGATCAATTAGCTCAAAACAAGGCTGACAAGATTGCGACCTTGCAGGCTCCCGGCAAAAGGTGCAGCTTCACGTAGGGATCAGCCAGCCCGTTGAAATCCATCGGTTTCAGACCCTTGCGGAGACAGAGAGACAAAGCACAATCCGTGAGGGGGGGAAACGAAAGAGTGAAGCAGAACGTTTAAGCGAATGCCCGGAACAGTCCATTAAGGGACGAGCCGACGGAAAGGTGCAGGCTTCCTTTTGGAGATTGAATTTGCCCCACGCGGACGGCGCCGGCGGATAGATGAAAAGGTCTTAGCTACGAACCTCCATCGATGAATTATTCAGTCGGAATTTGACCCGGACAAGTGCTTCTCAAACTTTTCACGCCAACGGCTCGGCTTCGTATCATCATCGTGACCAAATGGAGTTCGAAATTTCACTCGTCCGTATTGCGCGAGTACCGCACCGACTCGACACGAGTTAGCAAACGTCTCTTCAAAACTGCAGAGAGGTGAAACTTGAAACGGGTGAATCATTCAACCGCAACGGTGATCTTTTTTGTTGGCCTCCATCAACACGTGACTGTTTAATTCCGATGTTCCGGCCCGGCGCGGGCGTCTTTTGAACGCATCTTTTCCAAATGTTCCCAACCATTTGCGACGCTTTCATGCGCCCGGTATCGACATTTTACAGCAACGCCGGCGGCTCTGTGAGTGTGCGTCGATCATCAAAGTGGCGGGCTTTGGGCCAAACAAATCCGATGCTTTTCATGTGTTCAAATGACATGCAAGCGCCCCCAAAAAAAGAAGAGAACAGAAAAGAGTCACGTTTGATCCCGATTGGATTGTTGCGCTTGTTTTTATTTTGATGTCGAGTACATGAATTCAGGATGGGTCGATTTGTGTTTCCCAGCTTGTACAGCGGGACCTTGGAGTCGGACTCAAATCAGTTTTGCCCATTGAAATTCATTCAAATGTCATTTATCTGTTCCCTCTCCCACCCCAAAAAACAAAAAAACAAAGCGCAACAAAACATGAAGTTGTTTGCCTACCTTAGCTTTGAGGACAGTGCAGTGCAAGGAGCTGGTGGCTCGGTCATACAGCAGGTCAAACTCCAATGTACCCAAAGATGCTGTGAATAGATCACAAATGATTTTTTTTCTTTTTTTTCCATGCGATTCCTCTTCACACCTCCACCCGTGTGGCTTATTCAAGGATTAAAGGACTGCGCACGATCATTCATCCCAATTTGAAATAATGCATGAAAGACTCCTTCACACACGTGCACGTTTTTTTTTTTTAATAATATTTAAGGCAATGACGCACGTTGCCTGCGGTGAGGGCCCAGAGGGTTGAATGTGATAGAAATCTTCAATTCCAAAATAGTCGCATGTAGGCTACGTCACACTTGAAGCTGTGATGTTCTTCTTTGGAGCGTCGTGGTACAATTGTGACACATTAAATCATGTCGGCAGCCGTGACGTTCTTAATTAAAACCATATCGGAGCATTCTTGCAGCGGGAATGAATAGCTTAAGCAGAATTAGTGTCCTTTTTGTACAAGGTACAACTATATTTTTGACGAATTTTTACTTCTTACATTTCGGCTTGCTACTTTTTTCAACCTTTTGCGGCTGAAAACTCCACATAAATAGAATGAGGTGAAGTCACAGTCAAGTCCTTTTTTTTTTTTACTTTTGTCCGTGTGCATTTCGGAGTTGCACCGGTACTTCGACTTTTTAGGACATTACTGATCAGAAAATATATGCGCTGCTGCTAAAAAAAAAACAAACAAAAAAAAAACCTAACCAATCCAACTCTCTCTGGGGCCGCGTACCAAATTGGGGCCACTGATTGGCCACCACCGTTCTATTGGAGCAGTGCTTTCTATTTTTATTGCTCCAGCATCTTGTATGTGACTCACTGTTATCGTCGCTGTCACAGCTGTCCACCTCGATGGAGGTGTCGATGCTGCTCATGGCGGACAGTGAACCCCCCGCGCCGCCGCCGCCGCCTCCCGCCGCTAACAAGGGCGACAACAGGCCGCCGCCGCCTCCTCCCACTGCGCCTTGACCCGTGCCGCCGGGGCTGAGGGCTGCGCTGGCCCCCGTCTGATTGGGCGAGATCGGCTCCGAGAAGGAGGAGGTGGGCGACAGGCGGGGGAAGTAGGCGGAGATTTGACGGATAGGCCGGATGGGTCCCGGGCAGACGTCGATGGCCATGTGCTCCTGGATGGTGATGGCTAAAGTTTTTCCTTTCCGCACGGTCATTGGGATGAAGGTCGAAAGACTGAAAGGGAAGAAGTCGCGTCACAACTCAATTCATACAATACATCAACTCAATTTTCCCCACTAAAATGGATTCGACTACCGTTATTTCATTCCAAGTCACCGAGGAAGAGGACATCAGCTCACCACAAGCTCCAAATATATTGTTAGGGCCTGACTGTTGTGGATGATTATTTATTTTTGGGGGTGTGGGGAGGCCGATGCTGACTCTTACATTTAGCAGAACAAAATTCTGATAAAGAATCTATAATGAACGAGAACTTCTTTTCAGTCGTTAAAGTGTACAACAACAAGCAGAATATTTGACAGTTTTACAATACTTGGTCCAATACAAAAGAGAGAAAAATCAGCCAAAATTGGCTGATTTTTGTCGATTTTTTTTTTTTAATCATCGCTTAAACGTCAATATCTTTGCTTTATGTTGTAAGCTGTTTAAAAAAAATAATAGAAAAAGGCTGATATTGGCCGATTAATCTGTCGTGTTGTAATTAGCAATGTTTTGTTTGCACATGCCTTTAGATGTTATATTTGTGAAGCCCATTGAGCTACCTTATATAAATAAAGCTACAGAAATAAAGCTGCCTTGCTTTCCCTTCTGAGATTGTAAAAGCCATAATTCATTCAGATATTAATTCTTTTCCTACTGTTTATTCTACTCAGGATGGTGGCAGAGCTGGAGCCCTTTCCAAATGACTTTTGGCGATACACACCGGACCGGCTGGCAGCTAATCACAATCACACCTACAGGTACGGGCAATTAGCGTCCACCATTGTGCCGCCAACCGTTGTAATCTTCCCAGAAATGTAATTAGTGTGGTCTTACATTACTGTGTTACAGCAGAAAGTGACAGTTACACCATAGTTGTTAGTTGTGTATCATAGTTGTGTGTCTGGCGATTCCCAATATGGGGGAATTTCATGCGGATGAGGCTTTTATTTGCTCGCAAGTAAGAATGCGGACTGCTCACGCGCTGCAATAATGACAAATGTCACCCAAAGGAAGGAAGTTGTAGAAAACAGCAGATGGTGGGCTCTCATTTGCATTTGCGTGGACGACAGTGGAATTCGCTTGAGGCTATTGGGGTAAAAGATGAAGCATTACGCTGAGCAAATCTCTCGCCCCCAAGCCTCCATCCTGCTCGATCAAATTGCAGCGTCTCATCTGAATCCTCCAGAAACAATCAGGCGATTATGGGATGGAATCTATATCGCTGAGCCGGTCCTCTTCAGCATAATGGCATGACGGTTACGTAAAGTTGTGTTGGCAAAGCGTCGAGTTGACCACGACCGGGCCGACGCGTCTGTTCCCGTCCTTAAATAAACAAGAGGGGGCCGCGTTGAAAAGATCTGGTGGCGTTTGTTTTCTAAAGATGGAACGCAGCTGGCCCCGGCGGGGGCGTTTTGTCTTCGGAGGTTGATAAATCCCCCTCTGGACCACCCGCAGCATCCATCGATTGGAGGCGAGGTGTTATATCTCTGGACTTTAGTGTGTGGGGGGGGGGGGTAGCTGGAGACTTGGTGAGTCACACACTTTCTCACAGTTTTGGCAGGCCTTGGCATCAAAGAATGGAAGCTGTCCAAGTCGCCAACAGAGCACACTCAGGCGACATAAACAGAAGTGATTGATTGTGTTTTGGGAAAAGATTTACATGCAGATAATAATGATCCGGACCAAAACGAACTCGACGCTCCCATATGTGATATGCATTTCAAGACAGTAGTTGGGAAAACTGATGCGGTGTCAAAGCCAATAACAATCTCTTTACTTTCAAGAAAAATGCGGTGAAGCAATCATGTGTTCACATTCAATCGGAAGCCTTTGCAGTCGTCAGGGAAGGGGTGCAGAAAGCACACGGCTCAGAAAAGATCTGTCTATGATTGTTGACCTTCCACGCCATCGCAGGGTCATTTGTCACAGAGGCTCAACCGGTCTCTGCGCTGCGAGCGCAAACAGCGGGCGACGTGCATCAAAGCTCATTCAGCCAGCGTCTCCTTGGCTGACGATGAAACAATCATCAGAGGCCAACGCCGGCGTGCCAGCCCCAAAAAGGTCTTTGACGTATTCGACTGATACCCCGTTGACATCCGTTTTAGTCCCTAAAGCAGCACTAGAGGCGCACTGCACATTCATTGGCCCACCACATCATTTTACTCATCAAATTCTTTTCCATTATTTTAATATATATATATATACGGTGTGGGACAAATAAAGGATATCTAATCTAATCTAATATTTTTTTTTTAATGTTGGGCCAGCAACGCAAACAAATGCAACGGAACTGCCGCGCAGTGTGCGGCGTTGAATATTTGCTAGTTTTGCTGCTATTCAAGATGAGAATTGCAGGTGAAAAGCGTAATGTGGCAGGTGATACGGCCAATCAAAATGCCATGCATGCTGTATCACATTCGCAACAAAAATGACAGCGATCCATCTAGCCGCCACTAAGTTCTATTTATACACGAGCATTTTACCATAGTGCTAAACGACATATATTTGTGGCTAAAAAGCAAAGCGTGTAGGGTCTGTTACCCAACTGCATGTCAATCGATAGGGCTAAGAGGCCTGACCATTTTTACCGTTTCAACGGAAGCAGTTTTAAAACCGGATAAAAGCGAATGATCAACACGTGTCAAGCATCTCATCGTTTACCCCGCAAAACACGACTGAAACTGCCCCAGCGAAACAAAAAACCCTGACATCGATGTTCAGTAATGAATTTCAAGGCTTGGAGAAAAACAAAAATGACAGAGAGATTCATTTGTTCTGATTAGAAGATAAATAGAAGTCTAGTAAAATGTGACAGGAGGTGCACAGAAATGCCAGTGAACATGCAGATTGCATCAGTTCATTAATGCACTCAGACAATGCGGCTGGTTTTCGCAGGCGTGTGCGTGCGCTGAAGTGATGAGCATAGTCAGTGGCACATGTGGCTCTGAGCCCACATGCAGTCGCAGGGCCTGTTGGCTCGCAGGGAGGAAAAGCAACAACAACAACAACAAAAAAGCTGGCAGCGCGACGCTAATTGATCACTCTCATGACGGCCGCTTTCATCCTGTCGTTTCATCCTCACATCGGGATAACTCCTCACTCACTCTTTGAGCTAAAAAAAAAAGACTTCAATAATATGGAGGGAGATACCTGGCTCAGCGTAAAGATCATTTTCCATTCTCTCAAGGAACAACAACAATCATGCGGCGAAAGCAGGTATCACAGCGACTGTTTGAAACAATACGTCTGGAAAGGTCTCTTGTATACATGAGGAAGTAAGTGTGTCTTTGATATCCACCTTTAGGTCCATGTAGCCGGATTCTCTTTGTCCTTCACTCGAAACACAATGCTTATTCCATTCGTCGTGCATCATAACATCTAAATGTTGATGCACCGTGTTTGCTTTGAACTCTGTGCTCCACTAATTGCCCAAAAGTTCAGTCGTTCATCTATCATCGTGTTTGTTTTTTTTTTTCTTTTTCTCTTCGCTCTGTGGTGCTTCCCGCCAGGGGGTCAAGAAACGCCACTGCTCGTATCCTTAATTGCGGACCAAGAGCGCACTAGTTCGTGGACCTTCAGCCCGATATCAAGGATATCTAAAAATAAATACTCAAACAGCTTTCCATCGTGTCTGCTGCATCCAACTATCATTTTTGTTCTCGTCTCATCCCAGGATTCCACTCTTGTCTAACTTGACTGATTACATCTTTGATGCAATCAAACATGAGCTATCACCCCCCCCCCCCCCCCCCCCCCCACAAAACAGGCTCAACAGTCTAATCAGTCATTAGTCAGTATTAAGTCATGGAAGCAATCCATGTATGACTGTGGAGATTTTTCTCCTCTGTAAACATGTCATGATGTCGGCTGACCCTTTGCATGCCACTTATATTGAATAGTTCCCATACGCTGAGGATAATGATGCTCAAGTTGTGCGCAGCTGCCGCGGCAGCAGCAGCAGCAGCCCTGTGGCTCTGTAGTTTAACAATCGCTACCGTATAGATGCTGAGGAGTATATTTCTGCTCTCCATGCCTCCTCCACCTCCTCTTCTTTTAGCGCCTTCACTTTAAATTAGACTCATACCGCAAGCGTGGACGACTCCCCCCGCTCGCTCCTCCTTTTAAATCCGTATCTCTCATTCACGCTAAAGTCACTTATGTTTGTGCACCTGCAGCGCATATCTGAAAATGTACCCCCCCCCCCACATACACATCCACACACATCTTCACCTTGAAATAAGCAGCTGTCAGTCACATGCCACAAGTTGAGTGCCAGCCAGGGCTACTGGAGCTGCAGCGCAGCGAGCCGCCGTCAATTCGAGCCAAGTCAGGGATGAGTACGTAAACTTCAACCTGTGTGTGTGTGGTGGAAGAGCAGCCGAGGCACATCTGCCACATGTTGCACCGGTTTAAAGAAGAGCATCAGCCGGCGTCTCGCCTCGCATCGTTCCGACTGGCTCGTCAGGCAAAATGATGATGTGTGCGCAAATGCGACGGTAACTTACCTCAGAGCGATTGTGAAACTCATATAAGACAAGAAGAAGAGGTTCAGGAGGAGGAGGAGGAGGAGGGATTCCGGCGCAGCGCAGCCAGGGAGACTAACTAACAGGTGGCGGAGAGAGGAGTGCAGAGTAGATGCAGCAAGTGGAGGAGGAGGAGGAGAGAGAGAAAGAAAGAGGAGGGAGGGCTCGTAGGACCCGAATGTTGGGCTCACGGCGTTGACGGTGAAATATTAAAAGTGTGCCCATAGATCAAGTAGTGATGAGAATGAGGAGCTTGGGAGGGTGCATGAGAACAACATGCGGGAGGAGGAGGAGGAGGTACTGAAGAGGAGAGAGAGAGAGAAAGAAAGCGACAGACAGCGGGGAGTCATTTCTTGTGTAGCACGTGTGGCTTCTCGCAGACACACTCATACGAGATAAACACACACACACACCTACACATGTTTTGGGAGGACAATCCCTTGATTAATGTACAAGCATTTGTCCCCCAACCTTTCGCTCAGTGACGTGCTGCATTATTCGAATATTATTCAGTCGATGAAAATAGCTTTCGATAACCCCAACCCAAGCCAAACACCCAACCTGCTTTCAACAAATGACCTCTGACACGACGACAAAACCCAGAAACCAAAGACAATCCCCAAAGCCTTGAACCTGATCCCAAAACCAGAACCTCAAAATGCACCCCCTAAATTTGACCCCAAACCCTCCATTTAACCCATGACCACAAAAAATCCAAAGTCTTCAGCCAAGCCCAAAAAAGCGAACGCAAACTTTCAACGCGAACCTAATGCAAGCCAAGCCTCGGACTGATCACTTGGGCGCGTTTTGAAACGCACATCCATTCGTTGTCACGCTCGCACCGTCGCACTTGTTGTTGACCCACTCCCACTCGAGCCGGCGTCTTCGTTCGGCTGGACGCAGTCCTGAACAAAAGCAGCCCGACGCGGTCATCTTTGCGCCGTGACACATTCGACGCTCGGCCGTTTGACAATGGGGGTCAACGATCCATGCTGAGTCGTCCTCCCGCAGATTTGCGCCTGCCCTCAACTGTCTTCGCGAATAAATTCACCACTGGGGATCGGCGCCCGGAGTGACCAAAACACCGGAGGCCACGTTGAAGGAGGATAGCGAGGAGGGCACCAAGCTTCAGGCTTTTTGACACGAATTGAGCGCTACCTCCCCAGAATGCAAACGCTTTCATTCATTTAGCCACAAAGTCTCACACACACATACACACACACAGGTTTTGTTTAATTAAACTTAAGTGCAGTCTGAAAAAAAAAAATGGCCACCTCATTAATTCTCCCAGTCACCCAATTATGTCCCTTTTTGCATGCACACTTATTCAGCCTAGTCTAGCCGTTATTCGTCCTTTCAGAGAGGCGTGAATAAATCCAAGTTTGACGACAGACGTGAGAATACACCGAAACAATCAACGGTGGCCAAGTTGCACACATCACAAAAATTCATCACGGTCCACCAAGGGTTTAATTCTTTCCACGCTGTGTCGATCACACATTTTTGTTGTTTTTCTAGTCTGTTAGGTGCGGGTTGTATTCAATATATGGCAGTTCCAAGATGCAATTGTTTTGTGTCAAATGTCTCCTCTTTGGTCTTTTAAGCAAAATTAGGCATATTCTCTCTCCCCCACCCCACCCGACAAGTAATAGTTGCTCCATATAATTAGGCTTCAGCGTTCTCGAGTCACTGTCAGTGATCGACAAGCGGAAACGTGCTATTTGTCCCTGCATACACCAATTAGTGTCTTTGTGGACTCATTTGTGTCTTTTAATAGCATCTTTTTTTTTAGTGGAAAACATTACGAACAATGAATGTGTTTTCCGACTTTTTTTTTGGTTTAAGATATTTATGCTTCCCTTTCATGGCGTTCCCTTGTGGCTCTCTCTGCATCCCCATCTCCTCCATCCTCTTCGTCCTTCCTCTGCAGCCGAGCGTAGAACACACAACACGCGCCTGCCCGCACACCAGTCATGTATGTTTTGCTTGCACTGAAGTGATGCCATGGCCTGGACGGACACGCGTGACTGCGTTAACATGATGGTGTCATGCACAAAACCCTGCAGAGCAAGATGACAGCGCTTCACACACACACATTTCCCCATCCCCTTTATATTTTTAGTGTTGGGCGGCCTCCGTCGTTGCGGCTTTTTATCATTGCATATTTGCGTTTTTTTTTTTAAATATATGTCTGTATGTTTATAACAACTGAAGAGCTCATTACAAATGCAGTCAATGTTAAAGTGCTCCCCAAGGGATACAAGCTGACAACAGCTGGGTAATGATTCGACATACATAAGTAATATATGGCCCAAATTATTATTGTTATTGTTCTTGTTATTTATTTATTTATTTATTTTTTGGCTTGCCGATTAAAAAGAAAAAAACCCCAAAATCAGATCAGCGCACTGTATGGTGGCTGTATGGAAGCCGTTTGGGCAGATAGTAAACGTTTCTTCCCAAATAGAGACTTCAGTTAGCGTAATGCTAACACATAATGGGAAACACCTTAAACCGGGCTAACGAACGACACTTATAGTCTGAAAATATAACAGTACTGACGGGCCGAAATCCTTGATCCTCTGCGAAGACACAGCTATTATTGCTGCGTTTCACTGAGTCATTTACAGTCATTGTGGAAGTCTCTCCGACTGTGTGTGCTCTTAATGATGCCCTCAACGTCAAGCACCGCTTGAGCGTCGGCCGCCATCAAAAAGCCATAAAAAATGGAGATCACATACAGTGGCAATTAACGGCAAACTTGTATTTCAGCGAAAACGCGACAATTATGCTGATTATTTTCTGCCCGAGCTACCTCCCCAGAATGCAAACGCTTTCATTCATTTAGCCACAAAGTCTCACACACACATACACACACACAGGTTTTGTTTAATTAAACTTAAGTGCAGTCTGAAAAAAAAAAATGGCCACCTCATTAATTCTCCCAGTCACCCAATTATGTCCCTTTTTGCATGCACACTTATTCAGCCTAGTCTAGCCGTTATTCGTCCTTTCAGAGAGGCGTGAATAAATCCAAGTTTGACGACAGACGTGAGAATACACCGAAACAATCAACGGTGGCCAAGTTGCACACATCACAAAAATTCATCACGGTCCACCAAGGGTTTAATTCTTTCCACGCTGTGTCGATCACACATTTTTGTTGTTTTTCTAGTCTGTTAGGTGCGGGTTGTATTCAATATATGGCAGTTCCAAGATGCAATTGTTTTGTGTCAAATGTCTCCTCTTTGGTCTTTTAAGCAAAATTAGGCATATTCTCTCTCCCCCACCCCACCCGACAAGTAATAGTTGCTCCATATAATTAGGCTTCAGCGTTCTCGAGTCACTGTCAGTGATCGACAAGCGGAAACGTGCTATTTGTCCCTGCATACACCAATTAGTGTCTTTGTGGACTCATTTGTGTCTTTTAATAGCATCTTTTTTTTTAGTGGAAAACATTACGAACAATGAATGTGTTTTCCGACTTTTTTTTTGGTTTAAGATATTTATGCTTCCCTTTCATGGCGTTCCCTTGTGGCTCTCTCTGCATCCCCATCTCCTCCATCCTCTTCGTCCTTCCTCTGCAGCCGAGCGTAGAACACACAACACGCGCCTGCCCGCACACCAGTCATGTATGTTTTGCTTGCACTGAAGTGATGCCATGGCCTGGACGGACACGCGTGACTGCGTTAACATGATGGTGTCATGCACAAAACCCTGCAGAGCAAGATGACAGCGCTTCACACACACACATTTCCCCATCCCCTTTATATTTTTAGTGTTGGGCGGCCTCCGTCGTTGCGGCTTTTTATCATTGCATATTTGCGTTTTTTTTTTTAAATATATGTCTGTATGTTTATAACAACTGAAGAGCTCATTACAAATGCAGTCAATGTTAAAGTGCTCCCCAAGGGATACAAGCTGACAACAGCTGGGTAATGATTCGACATACATAAGTAATATATGGCCCAAATTATTATTGTTATTGTTCTTGTTATTTATTTATTTATTTATTTTTTGGCTTGCCGATTAAAAAGAAAAAAACCCCAAAATCAGATCAGCGCACTGTATGGTGGCTGTATGGAAGCCGTTTGGGCAGATAGTAAACGTTTCTTCCCAAATAGAGACTTCAGTTAGCGTAATGCTAACACATAATGGGAAACACCTTAAACCGGGCTAACGAACGACACTTATAGTCTGAAAATATAACAGTACTGACGGGCCGAAATCCTTGATCCTCTGCGAAGACACAGCTATTATTGCTGCGTTTCACTGAGTCATTTACAGTCATTGTGGAAGTCTCTCCGACTGTGTGTGCTCTTAATGATGCCCTCAACGTCAAGCACCGCTTGAGCGTCGGCCGCCATCAAAAAGCCATAAAAAATGGAGATCACATACAGTGGCAATTAACGGCAAACTTGTATTTCAGCGAAAACGCGACAATTATGCTGATTATTTTCTGCCCGAGGGACTGCGCGATCAAAGAGGGTAATGCCAGCTGAACGCCTTGTTGTGCGTCACTGCGAGGAAACAAATTGGCAACAATGTGAGCAAAGTGTTTCCGCACGTGCACGTCCAGCATGCGCGCGACCCCCCCAAGCAATACACGAGCCTCGCGTATTGCCGGGGTGCACTTTCAGTAAAGGCTCGACAATTAAAAAAGTGATTGATCTTCATTGTTTTGAGGACAGTGGGCTTGATTTGGTCCCAGCGTTACAAAACCAAACATCAAAGTTTTACTTGTTGTGTATTCAAAACAACCTCATAACTGCCTTCTTCTGGTCCACCAGCTGAATGCCACCACCACAGATCGTCATGTTTTGTACCACAAGCGTGACCACAGAACAAATCCAGCTTGAACCTCAAGGCACCACTATAAAGGCAACGGGTCTGTTTCGTGAACCAATCAGATTGCAAATTGGCTCAAAGAGTTTTCATTCATGACAGACTCCCTTTATTTATTTATTTATTTATTTATTTATAATAAACCTAATCAGGTCGACAAAATTGCTTTTGGACTTATCTTGGAAACGAGAGCCAGAATTGATTTTTTTTAGCACTTTGATTTTTGTTCCTTTTGAGAGCACCAGTACTGCGGTTCAACCAGTCCTTGTGCGGCAAATTAGTCACGGTCTGTTTGTGTTGCAGCAGCTCACACGACGGCGCTGAAGCGTTTTAGAAAGACGAATGGCAGCAATTAGTCTCATAAAATATTCTGCTGAGAGTGCGCCTTTTCGCCGCTTGCGCGTCAAAGTGCTTGGATGGATTGTAATTTGTGCGCGCCACAAGTCATACTGGTTAGCTTCCTTCAAGAAGAAATGTGTTTGTTTTCCCATCCGTGGTTGTAGCCATGTTGCTCATGACGACTCCCCGCACATAATTTATGCAAATCCTATGAGCCGTACACTTACACACAACAAAAGGGGTTCGAACTGAAGCTTACAATGTGTCTGAATAATACTTTGCTCCAGATATTTACATGTTGACACCATCGTGCAGGGCGCTAACACAGCCACGCATGTCAAGAGCCGCTGTGGCTAAGAAAAGCCTCCACACGAGTGCGATGATACACTCAAGCACTACTTTGAAACCAACTACAGTACTACTTTTAAGCAGCATTATTCTCGCATATCAAACGCCATCGCAGCTCCCAGCAGCAATAGAATCAAAAGAAAGGGGGGACGGTGAAACAACTTTGAAATTGCAACTCAGAAGGTGCAAAAAGCACACGCCGTCTCGTGACATGCAAATGCTCAAAGTGGCAATTTCGGAGGTCGGGCTTTGTTGCTAATGCGAGCGGAGGTTTAAATTGCAAAAATGTTCTTTTTTTTTTTTTTTTTCTTCTTCAAATGAGAGCACGCCGTCGAAAAAAGGGCAAACGCGCAGCCTCAGGTGATATGTGGCCTGCCGCCATTTGGATGCAAAAACACTCCAAAGGGCATTAAAAAAAAAAAAATGTTTTCAGTCTGGTGTCTCGGTGAAACTATTATACAGGAGGCGTACTTAGAAATACAAAAAAAAAAAATCCCACAAATGTTTTAATTAAGTCTGCACAAAAATGGTTCTCGCCCAGGGCTGGTTAATCTTATACAGAGTAAAAAAAAAAAAAAGGATTCATTCTCTCCCTGGCCGCGAGGCAAATTTTTTTTATTTTTTTCTCAACTCGCTTCTTGTAATTTTGCAACTTTTATTGTTTGTACATGTGTGTGCGCGTGCACGTGACAGATTTGTGTTTGAAGCTCCGATGGCGAATTTGATATGCAAATCAGACAAGCGTCTTTAATTTACACCGTGGAAGATGACAGCGCGTTGAGGAACACATCTGAGGAACTTGAAGGCTTTGGAGAAAAACAGTTCGGCTGTCAGCTGAGCATTCTCAGGTGTTTTTTCTACACGATTTCAGACATTTATTGTCATATTTGTGATTATTATGTCCAGTTGTGAAAGAAAAAGAATTGTCTTGTCAAAAGCTACAAAAGGACCCCAAAAAAAGGAAGCTCAATTTTCCCAATTTTATGGTGCGCCCCTCGAAGTCATGATGCTTTGAATTTGCCACCCGCAGATTCAGGGATGGCACAACAAGCTAGTGGATTGACTAGTCTAAGGTATATGCTTGTTTGTTTGTTTGTTTGTTTGTTTTCTCTTGTTGTTTTTTCTTGACTTTTCATAACTCAAAACATTTTATGTCTTAATTTTTCCATTTCTCCCTGTTGGCAAAAGACTCACAGCTGTAATGTTCTGTGTTATGCTTTCACTCGAGTGAAGGTTTTGGGCAACAAATGGTTTCCGTTCCGGTGCTCGGTAAATGTCGTCCCTGTGCACGTTTTGTTTTAACGTGTGCCTATTTTGTGTCTGATTATAATCCGCGCTCCTCGCACGCACAAATATTTCTGCTCGCTATTCAATCCCCAAGCTGATGGCCCCGATTGTTTTCTGCCATCCAGTTGCTAGGAAACACCGGAACTGGCGGCGGCGCTCGGCTTCCCTGAGCCACGGCGAACGAGGACGCGGGTGAGGCGACGAGGTCGGGAGGTTCGGAGCTGACAGTCAACGTTGAAATGAACCGACTTCCAGCGGTTATCACAACACACCCCTGTTCAAAGGCCGAGCTTGTGTGATTAAAGAAAATGAAAGCAGGTACAGTATATCATATATCTTTATTGTGACATTTAGGGCTGTCTAAGAGCTTTTTGTCATCTAGGAGTCACTTTTACGTTTTATCACTGTTTCACACGACAATTGTGTGTTTCTGTACTTTGTGCATGGACTTGAAATGTCATCCAACTGTCGAATGATCCTTCTCTCACCTGATACCTCAGCTCCAAACTCATTGACACTCACTTTAATGCCGGCTAAAAGTGGACACATCAGCTGTGGGAATCAGTCGGGCATTGGCGTTCAACAGCTGCCCATGCCCATCATGGATGCCGGCCATGTGTGTCGGTATGGGCAGCAAGTGCTGCCCCATGGAGCTCGGGAGCCATTTGAAGAGCTGCTCAAGCTGATTTTAAATGTCACTCGTGTGAATATTACCTTTCCTTTTAGCTTGAGATGAAAAAAGTTGGAATGTCTCACCAACAGACGGCAGCCTCTCTGAGGGAGGGAAGGTGATATTGTCATGGCAAAAAGGTGGCAGACACTTGCGTTGTGTTTACAGCGCTAAAAGGTGAAGAGGATCAAGCCAAATTTCACCATCATGGAATTGTAATGTGACAAGGAATGGTAGTGATATTCTAATATCTATCTTGCGACATTGGCCCATGACAAAAATTAAATTTTGTCTAGAAAATAAAACATACCGGTTAGGAGGAGGCTTCTACCGAGAGAGCAGATTTATATATGACTGGAGTGTGAAGAGGACCCTCGCAGCTGAAGCTAGAGGTCAGCCATCTTCCGTTGCCCACCAGTATTCACAACCTTTATATTTCACTGACACTTTTCAATGAATGTTTTATGCTAGAAGGAATTGGAGTCTCTCAAAAAACAAACTTGACTGTTTGCATCGACTATCGAGAGTAGATTACCTCAGTACTGGGAATTGTGAATTAAGACAATAAATGTGATTATGCTTTGCCTTCATTTCATTTTTTTAATGCTTCTGACAACATGATGTAGACGAATCTTTGATAAGCAGTGACTCCGATATATACCTTAGAATAATTTTTTAATATTGCTTTCTTGCTCAATGTGCAGTGTAGCGCTTCTCCCTGACTTATTGGTACAACCTTGCAGCATACGTGGTGGTCGAGTGGTGGTCTCCCAAATTGCAGTTGGAGGTTCAATACCTGGACATTGCGACCAGGCTGAAGACCCCTTTTTTGCAAGACTGTGAACCTCCAGTTGCTCACGATGCTGCGTCCTCGGAAGGTGAATGAGGTAACGGTGGGAAACGCTATCAAAGGTTGAAATGTGCTTCTACCCCGTTTTCGCCATTGACACAAGGTGAAAATGCCGCGGAGAATTCAAGTTAGGTGGGTGCAGCGCTTGGCAACGTAAAATGGCCGCCGATGGCTTCATTTCTCCTGGCGTCAAGTTGGCGACATTGTTGGTCCATTCATATAGAAGTCGTGTGCGCTCGCGTTTTCTTTTATTTTTAGGCCGCAAGATTCCGAGACCGCTTTGCTCGTCTATTTAGCGACAGAACGAGACACAAAACTAAAACATTGTCGGCCCGGAACACGTCGCTGGACACGACTTCCACTTTTGCGATCGAATTTCGCAGGCGACGAGGTACGGCTGGTCCACCGCTTCCGGCCTCTCAGGCCCGACGTCGACTTCTGCTCACGGCCGCCTTGTGCGCACTCATTTTCTTGGGAGAGTCGCTGCAATGGACCGGTGAGTGGGCGAAACATGGGCGGTGAGAATGAGTCAATAATAATAAGAAGAAGAAGAATACATTTCATTTATAAGCGCCTTTCAAGACACTAAAGGACACTTTACAACCAAAACAAGAATAACAAAACCACAATAGAACATGTCAGCTTGTGTATTGGATATCACAGTAAAGTTCAATAGTTCCGCGTCGTAATTTTGCCAAACTACATTTTTTTGTTTAATTAATGTAGAATTGGTGGTTAGCATGTCTCTCTGACACTTCGAAGGTGTGTGGTTGGAATCTCTGACCGTGTATTCTCCCTGTATCACTTCGCACGTTCTAAAAATATGCGCAGCAGGTGAAGTGAAGACTGTAATTGCCATCGACGTGAATGTGAGTTTTAATATGCTTTGTGACTGAGTGGCTACGAAAACGTGGAGCTACAAATGCGGCGTAAACATTTGGTCGCTAAATACGTTCTAACGTATTTAAATACGCTCCAACTGATTTATTTTGAAAAACGTTCGAACGTACTGGTAGGCTAAGCGTTAAACCTCTTCCCCCATAATGCCACGCTGTAGTGTGTTATGCACGCGCAAATAATACTTTTTTTTTTGCCACACATGATACCATCGTTGTCCTCCATGTTTTCCATCTCTCCCTGCTGCAACACACCCGATCCAAATGGTCTTTTGACATCGGCCCTCCAGGACCGAACTTTGACACCTGTCCATTATACCAATTTGTTTATGAAAGATGAAGTATACATTGTAGACATTTCAGGATTTATTGGGTTCGTGATTTCTGTTCTGCGTCCCCCACCCACCATAGGGTATGCGTATGTGCAAGTCAATGATCACTATGTTGCTGCAAACAATAAACACCTCACATGGATCCATAAATGTGCAATCATGCAAACTATGAACATGATGAAAATATAAGTGCTGGGTATTTTTCTTCATTTTGTGGTGGCAGAACTGTCACAGTGGAGCACTACAAGGCGGCCATGTTGCTGAGTGGTGCAGGTGATGCTCTGGGCTACAGGAACCAGCAGTGGGAGTACAATGAGTCTGGAGCAGCCATTCACAAGGTCAGATCAAGTATGCCAGTGTTTCCCAACCTCATTTGAGCCAAGGAACATATTCCTGTGTAAATTAGAGCGCCCCCCCTCTATTGAGTTTCAGTTTGGATTCTCCTTCTTCTGCAGGAGCTGGAGGAGCTGGGCGGGCTCAAGAACATCAAGGCCGAGCTGCCCGATTGGCCCGTGAGCGACGACACCGTCCTGCATCTGGCCACGGCCGAGGGACTCGCCACTGGTGCGCTCCAAATTGCACGTTTTCCTCGTTTCTGCCTCTCATGTCTTCTCCATGATTCCATTGACGCGATGGGCCCGTGTGGTCGTAATGAGGCCTCATCAGACAGGAGCGTGCGCGAAAGCACACAGACACAAGCCGCCCTCCTCATCAAGGCTGAAGGTTAAATCGCATTTGCGCCCCTTTGTGGCGTTATTGGGGCGAATGGGAGGCGCAGCTGTGACCTTTACAGTGATGAAGGCAAACAAGCTGCAGACCTCACAGCGGTGTCACATGTTTTGTAAAATGGCAACGCGAAGCCCGGCTGATGTTTTAACCCAGTTAGCTTCCTCGTTGGTGTTTTTTTTTTTTTTTGTAATGAATTTATACCCGCTTTGGCCCTGAGCGCAGAACCAGTGAAGAGATTAGATTTGCAGGAAAAAGTGTAAGATGGGGTCCCCCAGCATTTGCAAATTCTGAGTTCCAAATTTGTGACAGGTTCATAAAAACAAAACCTCCACATTCTATCATATTCTTTTCACTGGTCTTTCTCGTGTGTGTTTTGTTGATTCCGCATATTGGAGCTGTCATTGAATTTCGTCGCACTTTATGACACAATCACAATAATGCAATTGTGAATCTGCTTCTGAATGCCAAAGATCACAACCGAGCCCATCTTTTCCTTGACACAGGCAAGGAAGGGGAAGAGCTTCTGCATGAGGTGGCCGCTCGCTATGTGGAGGGGATGAAAGACATGGAAGGCAGGAAGCCGGGACCCTCAAGCATTCATGGTAAGAATCTGGCTCGATCAACTGGTAAACGTCCAACAGCAAAATATCAATGATGAACAGAAAAAAAAAGTCTGACCAAAGTCTTAGGGGAATTTATAAAAAAAAAAAAAGGTCATTGCCAAAACGGCAAAAACTTCAAATGATGACAGCAATGAGCTAAAATGACAGGAATGAAATCAGAACGTCACGAAAACAGAGCAGCAAAAGAACATTTTTGTTTCTTTTTAAGTAAGCTTACCAAAATAACGTAAAATTACAAAAGTAAAGCCCGAATATGGTAAAAAGCCTCAAATTCACAAGACTCAAGCTGGAATTTCAATAAGTGAATTCCCAAAGGACCTAACTAAGCGTTCCCTCACCGAAAATGAAAAAGAAAAAAAGGAATTCTTTGAAATGAAGAACATAGTTACATTTTGAAGAGTCTGAATCAAGTAAAAATCAGTGAGTGGATTTCAAAATTGAAATGTGAAATATGAATGCATCAGGGCCACATTGAAAAAAAGTTCAACGAATACAATTAAAAGTGATACAGTGAATAATTTGAGCACTCATGATGCCATTTCAGATAGGAGAGAAAAAAAAGTGCCACATGGACCATCATGCAATGTGGCCTCACTGAAAATGAATGTACAGTCATTAAAAGCTCTAAAAATCAAGTTGTCAAGAAAGTCTCGAGAATTCAATCGCAACGTCCTGAGAACAAGAAAAATGTCCCAATGGCTTCTCAGGAGTGTCCCAGCTGAGGCCCGGGGAGGAAGGCGGCTACCGAGTTGCGTACAACCCGGAGGGGACGGGCTGCGGAGCCGCAATGAGATCCATGTGCATCGGGCTCAGGTAAAGAAAATAAAAACAAGACGACTTTCTTTTTCTACCTACCGTATTGTCACCACCGTACGGCGCACCATATTCAAAGGCGTCGTGTCAGGTACGGCTGCTATTTCTGTATTGAACACGTACGCGAGACGCATTGTATTATCTGACGCTGGCTTCAAAAAGTCATCATCGAAGTGGCACAACGCGTTCATCGATTTGGGAAATTGCTCCATACACAAGGTCACCCGCATTCTGTGGCGCCGCGTCCATTTTGGAAAAAATTTCAGGCTTTTAAGTGCGTCTTTTGGTCGTGACAATACGGTAGATTAATTTAAAAAAATAAATAAAATAAAATCTGAGGGGACAAAGTGCAATCCCTGCGTGATCTTAAACAGGAGTTGGTTCTCTTTCATGCAACTCACGTTCATGTCCACGTTTTTTCCCGTGGAATCGGGCCATAACAATGCCTTCATCCCTTCATTTCATTCAATACGCATACTCTCGGTTGGTGGGCAATTCCGTCAGTACCAACGGAAGGTCCGTCAGTCCGTCACGGATACGTTTGAAAACGTTATCGTTGGAGAAAAACGGACACGCAGAACGGTGCGCGTGTGCAGGGTCCTGGCGTGATGTAAGAAACCCGAATGCAGCATGTTGCTTGCTTGTGATTTTGCCATCCTCAAGCATCCTTGAAGCTTCTCAATGACATCCTAGTTGGAGTCGACTTGTCAAACCAAATGCGCAACATTGCCAGTGCTAATGCTAAAGTGAATGGGGGATGCCATTCAAATGCAAAGAGGACAATTGGCGTCGGCTTTGCGAGTGACATTCCTTCAAAAAAAGAAACATTCATGCCGTGGAACCAGATGACACAGGTTCAAAGTTTTCCCAATCTGTGCAAAACGATTGATATGAAGAGTTCAATGGCAGTTTTTTTATTCGTGATCATCTCATCGTAAATGTGTGCTCCGTGCATGCATGC
The DNA here is from genome assembly GCF_001891065.2 of Hippocampus comes. Lineage (NCBI taxonomy): Eukaryota > Metazoa > Chordata > Actinopteri > Syngnathiformes > Syngnathidae > Hippocampus > Hippocampus comes. The sequence goes on from NW_017804754.1 coordinate 296,167, forward strand.
CACCGTGCTGCATCTCAGGGGCCAAAGTGCGCACAGCAGGAACAGCTGTCGCTTCCAGCCATCCATTAAATGTGTTATTATTATCAACATTTCTTGTTGTTTTAGAAATTGCTATGATCGAATTACTTTCTTAGTCCTTTGTTTTCTCATTGTTGTTTCAAGTTATATTTAAAGTAGCGTTCAAGAAATTGATCCTCCCTCAAAATTCAAGGAGACCACCACCAAGACCCCAAGACTTTGTGTTTTTTATGATACCAACACAAATTTCCGCATGACATGGCACGAAATACAAAAGCCGAGGTACCAGCTTGGGGGTCAATAAGTCCCATGACTTAAAAATAAAGAAATATGATGAAGCGATCAGGTGTCAAAGATAAAAGTCATCCAAAAAAAATGAGAGAGAATAAAGAGTTAAACGTGCAGAGATAAATAGGCATGAGGCTGTGATGGTAGTTAGTTTTTTTTTTTTTTTTTTTGAGTTTAAGTAGCTGAATAAATCCAAAGCAAGATCGAGGAGAAGTATCTTAGCAGAGACGGTGCATCGACTGATGGTGCTCGGCCTGATGATAGGCTAAAGTCGCGTGAGCTTCAAAGCCAGCACACCTGTGACTGACTGACAGAGACAGTGAAATAGACCAGAGTCAGCACAGCGATGCCAGCGCGTCACTCGGCGCCGAGTCCGAGCGCGACGCTCAGCCCCCGGAGGAGCTCGAGGACGCGGAAGAGACGGGTGACGCCAAGGCCATCGGGGAGCTCAAAGGCTACCTCCACAACTGCGAAAAGTAAGACAATCTCATTGTTTCGTGTTTCATTTGAGCTGCTTGCATCACCTAATAAAGTCGGTTTAAAAAATAAATAATAATCACTCACCGATTGAACTATGGAATGAAATCCTTTTCTTTCAGGTTTTATATCTTTTCAAAGTTCTTGAAAAGCGAAGGCGAGGGCAAGAAGAAAGTGCACACCGGCTCGGCCAAGTGCATGCAGCCCGGCTGTAAAAACAAAGGTGTGACCTACACCTCAATTTCCAGGGCCCATCTAAGGGCGCACTATCAAACCGTGAGTTCAACCCCCAAAATTTGACATTTATTTTCAAGCAGTGAGAAACAAGGTACAGAGTCAATGTCAAGGATCAACTAAGTTAGGAAAGAATGATGAAATAAGCATGAAACAGACTGTTTTCCTTTCTTTATTTTTTGGGGGGATTGAAATAGGTGCACCCTGGAAAGAAGTCGGCGCTCACAGCTGCGCTGGCCGGAAACAGCAAGCGTGGCCAGCGCACAAAGCATCCCTCCAAGAAGCGCCGGCTGCCCGCGGAGGAATCTCGTGGAGAAACGTTCAGCCAGGAGCAGGCCAGGCAGATGTTCACAAGGTGAGGACAAATCAATCAATCAATCAATCAATCAGTCAGTCAGTCAATCAGTGCGCCTGTAGTTCATGAAGTGAATCATTTGTGTTTATCAGCAGGTGATTTGATTTCTCTTTCTTTCTTTCTTGTCTCCATTTTCGTTTGCAGGTGGTTTGTGGAGACACTTTCGCCCCCCAGCCTTTGTGAACACCCCTACACCAGGGAGCTGTTTGCCTACCTCAATCCCGAGTTCCAGCTCATGTCCCGGCGGACGCTGGCCAGGGACCTGGACGAGCTGATGGAAAAGGCCAAGCTGGAGGTCAACCAGCTGCTGTCCAAGCAGCAGTGGCTGGCAACCACCGCCGACAGCTGGACGGTGCACCACCGGTAACACTCTCAAGGTCTCCACAGATTGACACTGAATGGAAATCAATGATGAATATCATCCCATTTTTCCACAGCGCCTTCCTGGGCATGACTGTGCACTGGATCGACAGGCTCAGCCTGAAGAGGAAGAAGGCAACTCTGGCATGCAGGGAGTTGAAGGTAAAAATGAGAAGAGCTCGTGTTTGAATTTCATTCATACACTTTGGCCTCTGCGTAAACGAAAGAAATCAAAAATCCTCAAAGGTACTCAAACGACAACCGTTCTTCGTAGGTCGGCCAGACACATCAGCTCCTGGGGGAAGCCATCCATGAGGTCCACCGGGAGTTTGGCATTGTCGAGAAAGTGGTAGCGACCACCACGGACAATGGCGCAAACTATGTCGCGGCCTCCAATGCCTTTGGGGAATCGGAGGAGAGGGGGGAGGTTCAAGAGGAAGAAGAGGGGGAGGAGGAGGAGGAGGAGGAAGTGACAGGGCAGCCCGGCGACGTTCAGGGACAGCTAGACGACGAGGACATTGACGCCGAGCCTCAGATCAATCTGCCACCCCACCGCTGCTGTAGGTGAGAAAAAGCCCGTTTTAAAGATGTCAACTTGGAAGCGCGGCGCTCACTTGATCGAATGAAAGCGAAAAATGCAAATAAGGGTTGATCGTGCGAATCACTGTTTTTGTTTCAGCGCGCATACGTTGAACCTCATGGCGACCACCGACATCAGGGAGGTCAAGGGCTGGAGCAAGGGGGACACTCCTTGGCGCCGGGCAAGCACCAAGGCCCGGCGCCTCTGGAACCTCCAGAACCGGAGCCCCACCGCCGCCAGTCAGATCAAGGAAGCCGTCAAGAGGAAGCTGACCACCCCCGTTGCAGTGAGGCAAGCTTAAAAATTGGGACATTCAAATTCAAACTTCTACCGAAGAGCTGATGCGATATCTTGTGGAATGAATTGATGCTTTAAAATCGAAAGCAAACATCTGAACTGCGATTTACATTTTTTTTCTGCAGGTGGAACTCCTACTTGAACAGTGTGAAGGTGCTGTTGGAGGTGATGTCTTTGCCTGAGCAGGTGGAGGCCATCAACAACATCATAATTCATCACAACGCGGGAGTAGCGCTTCAAGATCAGGACATTAAGGTATGAGGGGGGTGGGGGGGTCCAAATTCCTCAATATTTTGAAGTATGCGCGTTTTTGGCCAAACGAGCAAGCAAGAAATTTATCTCATACTTCCGGGTGCCCACAGAGCTTTCGTCCAAAACAGCCAATTTTGGATACGTATTGAATTTCCTCTGAACTTTTCAGGTCCTGACAGAGTACAGGGACGTCATGAATCCTGTGGCGGACACCCTGGACAGCCTGCAGGGCGAGGACAACGCCTACATGGGCATCCTCCTCCCGACGCTGCTGGTCTTGAAGAGGTGGCTGCTGCAGCACCAGCAAAGGGGTGAGCTGCAGTATGCAGAGCCCCTGGTCCAGGCCCTCCTCAGAGGATTTGACAAAAGGTGTGTGCAGAGTATCGGGACTCCCAAAAAATATAAATGCCTTAGGTTACGGACGACAAACCGTGCCAGCTGAATGTAGTGAGCCCCCCAAAAATTATTTGTGTACATTCGCCACTTGGGACGAACAGCCATGCATCTCAACGCTATTTGATGGAATATTGTATGGGTTTTGAAAACATTTTTAGGTTTGGCTTCCTCTTTGAAGACCAAGACCTGCTCATGGCCTGTGCCCTGCACCCATCCTTCACCCCTGCTGTCCTGACAAGGATCGTCTCCAGCCAAGCTGACGCCATCAAGGGCAGGATCCTGAGGGAGCTGAAGGCCATGGTGCGCCCTGGGGAGGAGGAGCAGCAAGAGCAACAGCCAATACAGGCCCAGTCTGACGTAAAGAGCCACCAGGACATGGTTTTCAAGTAAGGGTTCGTGTTCACAGTCAAAACTTTACACGCACTCATTCTACTCATGTTGGAGGTTCTAGGAGAGACACCGCAAAGCGACGCCGTGAACCGACACTGCGAAGCGACATCCCTTCTATGTTGACGTTTAAAAAGATCAGTGTGTAGATTAATCGTTTTAAATATTGATACATTTATCGACAAATATATAGATGTAGAGACAGAGCTTTATATCTATCTATATTAAACATTCCATTATTTCTCAATTTTCTCATGCTGATTACAGGGAACTGTTTGGCACTGACCAGGAGGTGATGAGCCAGGATGTGGACCTGGTGTTGAGGGCCAGCATGCAGGACTGGAAACCCCGGCGTGAAGCCCTCTCCTGGGCCCTCTTCCCCAAGGAGCACCGTGAGGCGTGGGTGGACTTGTTCATCAAGTACAACACCCCTCTGCCAAGCTCCGCTGCCGTTGAGAGGATGTTCTGCATCGCTGGCGACATCCTCAGGCGCAAGAGGGCCGCCCTGGCCAGCCACAACTTTCAGAAGCTGGTTTTCCTCAAGGGGAACATGTCCCTGTTGGGATACCCCAGCTACCAAGGGCAGTTCGGGGGGGGAGAAGTAGAAGGAGAAGCTGTTGTATTATAAGATTTTTATTGTATTTCTTTTTTGTAAAGTGGTCCAAACTGTTTCTAAATGAATACAACTGTGCTGTTGTTACGCTTGTAATTTTTTTTTTTTACAAATGGTCCTCAAATAGCAGTGGCAAACTCTACCAGTAAATATTAAGGATGCAAAACAGATTAAAAAAAATATATATATCCATTTTTGGAACCGCATATCCTCTCTTTGTGTCTCGGTGGTGCTGGATTTATTAATTCAAATTAGGATTCAAAATACTTTTTTTTTTTCAAACGCACTTTGACTTCCCCCTCATCCCCAAATCAGTTTTTGTCCATTTTGGTAACAAATGACAGGTATTCTGTGCAGGTACCCGAAGCCTGACCAGCTGTTTCCCTTGGTTGCGGTTGCCGTAGAAACGGGCAGAATGACACACCCTCATCCCACCGGTTTCCTCGGAGGCGTGGCCTCGGCCCTCTTCACCGCGTATGCCGCCCAGCGGCGACCTTTGACCACGTGGGGCCTCGGCTTGCTCAACGAGGCCTGCCCCATCGCCAGGAACTTCGTTCAGGCTCGGGGGTTCGCCGTGGACGAGACCGAGCGTGACTGGAACTACTTCTGCGATAAGTGGCAGTGGTACGAGACGCACGCGTTGCAGTTATCATCGGCTTCTTCCAGAAGCGTGGAAATGCTAATGTGGAGTAAAACATTCTTGACTGACAAATACACTCGAACATACTTGTAGGCTGAATGCCAAAAAAAAAATCCTGAATTCCACGTGGTTTTTATTCACACGCGCAAGTTTGTTTTTTTTTTTTTTGGGGGGTGGCGCAGGGGGTCGACAGTATACTGTAACCAATATGTTCAAAAATTGATTTTAATTTTATTCACAATTTTTGTGATTTATTATTGTCTGCATGTATCGCAGACCTAAAACCATTAAAATCACTATTGACTCAACAAGTGAACGCATAGCTTTCATGTAGGCCAGGCAAGTCCAGCGACGGGCCTGGAGGGGCCACCGTCTTGCCGGTTTTCCATCGCTCCCGGCTGCAACACCCCTGATTCAAATGATCAGCTCATCAGCCAGTTCTGAAGCAGCATTAGAACAACCCCGGTTATTTGAATCAGAGGTGTTGCAGCTGGCAGAGCTGGAAAACAGGCAGGACCGAGTTTGGACACCCCTGATGGAGGCCAAGTGCCAAGGGGGGGTGGGGGAATGATTGCGCATGCGCGATCAAGATGCCCGTTTTTCGTCTGACACGCGTCGTAATTAGGATGCTCGAGCATTGTTGGCAGAACCGAGAATCGCGTGGTTTTGTTATGACGGCTATATCGGCGAGACCGCATTATAGGGCTGCTTTTAAGGAACAACTACTGGTAGGACAACTTAGGCATCTTACCAGTGGGGGGCAAAACGGTGAACTCGTTGACATGTGGACACAACTTGTACTTTTAGTTACGTGTTAGATGTTAACTAGTAAAATGTTGACATAATTATTCTTCCATGTTGTGCACTATTTTTACTCCTCTTTTTGTCTCCCTTACTCTCTAACGGATTTGCCGCAGGTACCTGGATGCGAGGGGTATCTCGAACGGCGTGGGTCCTGTCATCTGGCCCGACTTGTACGGGCCGGCCGAGAGAGACCAAGTGTACAAGACGTTCAGCCTGGCGGGCTGGGCGGGACGCAGCGGCCACGACGCTCCCATGATCGCACTCGATGCTCTGCTGGCTGCCGGAGACGACTGGGACGACCTCATGGGCAGGGCCGCCTTTCACGGAGGTTCACGTTTCAATCTGGCAGCATTTAACATTAGGGCCCCACCAATTTGGACAACCCCAAATACATACCCTGACATGAACTGCCAACCTGTCGTACGTGCACCGACACTGACTTGTCCCCAGTGTATTTGACAAAACAAACCCTGAAATTGACAAAATGTGAACTGCGATTGGGTGGAGACCAGCCCGCGTGGCCCATCTCCACCCAAATCCGACCGAACTGTTTCGTGACCGCTTTGTCTTTCTCGTGTTTAGGCGACAGCGACAGCACTGCCGTGATCGCCTGCTGCTGCTGGGGTCTCCTCCACGGCATCCTGGGAGTACCCGAGGGCAACTACGGCCGGTTGGAGTACCGCCATCGACTGGAGCGCAGCGGCGAGCTGCTCTACTCGCTGGCGTACTGACCGCAGCGAGGGGAAAGTAGGCCACGCGCAGACATGTTGACGTGAGACAGGGCGCGCCTAGTTGCGCTGTCGCACTCGCCCCGAGGCGACAGCATGTCCCACTGACCCACAGAGTCGCCCGCCCGCCCGCTGTCACACCATGTTGCTCCAGCATGGATGCTGCTGTAATCAAGAGGGCTTCCCCTAGTGGCCGTTTGAAATAACCCCACAAATGTTAATATCCAGTTTAAGGTCCATGTACTAGTACATCAGAAGACAGTTCAGTCCAACAAAATTTCCCTCCCTGCAGTTATCCCCCAAATGCGACGAGTAATAGCAATGCCACACAAAGGGTGAAGACAATTTTTAGATTTGATTTTTGTGAGGAAGTCCGAAATCCCATTGAGGTGTCTTTGAAATTTCCAGATCGCTGATCAAAAATATTCCTCATAGTCTTTCATGGAAATGTGTTGGATAACACAGGCCAACAAAAAAAACAAACAAACTAAAAAAAAAAAAAAACAGTCCCCCACCCTCTGAAGATATTTTAAGGCGTTTGATGCCAGAAATGTATTAAAGGTTAGAGGAGCACGCAGTCATACATTTAATTGACATCCTAAATCCACATTAACAAAGTCAAAGCCCTTTTTTTGTGTGTGTGTTTTGTTTTTGAATGCATGTTTTTGACGTTCTTATCATTTTGGTGAACTGGATCTGAACACGGTGTCGCTGTCGCAACGATATTCAGCCGACTGCATGGGCTACTACGCGTCTGCGGGAAGCATCAGCTTCTGCTGAGGTGGCTGTGCCTGCCCGCGGACTGTTCCAAGCCTTGAGTTATTTTTATTATTTTTTTTCTCTCCAGCGTGACACTCGGCCGTCACACTGGAATGGTGCTCTGAGGGATTTTGTCCAGGTGGCGACAGCAGAGGCTGTCGTTTCCCCTTCTGAAAAACATTTTGAGGCCAAAGAGAGGGCGACCCCTGAATGGCAGCGCGGAATTCAGACAAACCAAAATCATGTAAACAACAATTTAACCTCCTTGGCAGAGTGGACTTATTATCTAACTGTGATTTGGGAGCTCGCGTGGACTTGATACAGACTATTTTGATCTCTGTGTTGGCTTCACCTGAAGTCCCACTTGGAATTGCCGCATGACCCAGATTGAGTCCCAACTTTAGCATCCAGCTGTCAGTGATGAGTTTTCTCCGTTAAGACCTCGCCAATGAATTTCAACGTCGCCGAAGCTCACACACGCGTGTAAATGGTCGCCTGTGACAAGAACGGTTGGTCCAGTGCAAGTTCTGAAACCTCTTTTCGCCACATAGAAGTTGCCTATTTGGATGTTGGGACGCATCAGGAAGACAGCGATGGGTTCATAGCAAAAGATGATTTCACTCATGCTATTGGATTGGAAAACAGTGCAATGATATCACCAGTCAACATGGAAATCATATGTGAAGAAAGAGACAAACATGTTGAATAAATCTTGTCATAGAGTAAGTCATTTTTAAAAAAGATGACCATGTATAGTCAAGCCTTTTTAAAATCACAACCACGTATAGAAAGCTGTTTTTAAAAAAATGATCACAAACCATTAACCTGCCTTGCATGTTTTGGGAAAGAGGAGGACCTGGAGAAAACCCACGCAGCGAACATGCAAACTCCACATGGGAAGGCCAGAATCGGACTCGAACCCTGCACTGCTGTACTGAGAAGTCGATGAACCAACCACTGGACCACAGGCCCCAGCGAAAAGAAAAAGTGTAGTTTAAATATATATTTTTCTGAAGGCCAGCAAAATCATCTGTCGGTGGGCATGCGCAAAGACATTTGAACATATTCAAATAAGATTAGCATGCGGTAATTTTATACAAATACATCTTGATTTCAGCAGCGCTGACACAACGGCTGCAATAAAGCGCTTTCCAGAATTTTGGCAAATTATCTTCTCCCCGTCCAACGACACACAACCTTCCCATTGATGCATTTTCAAAGTTCGGTAAACTTTGTTTTGGAGTTGGTGGGGGAAGCATGTTGATTGTTGTATATTCCCAGAGACAGTGACGATGAGGGGGAAAATGTATTGGGGCCGTGCAGAAACTCGTCCCACGTTTCCTCCCCAATATTAAATGAAGTTTGATTTCACCATGATTCTTTGGGTGTTGCAGGTTCTGCAGCCTCCGGACCTCGTTGAGACCTGCAGAGACCAAAACCCCCCAGACGAGACTTGGGTTTCAACTATTCCAACGGAGTTGCCCTTTCAACAAAGCATCTTGAAACAATGAACAAACTTGCACCTTTGGAAGTGTGTGTTTATGGATGTTTTATTAGTGACTGAAGCAGACAAGAAACTTGTGTTTTACTCAAGCACTTTATTTACGATCGCCAATAAAGCAAAGCAACAAAACGACACTATCTCTTTGTGATGCTCGTCTTCAATTTGAAAGCAAGTTGGCTTTGCAAACTCCCTCTCCTGATCTCAGGATGGCATTATGAAGGGAGCGGAGGGGAGAAACTGGTGAGGTTGAGGGCTTATGTGTTAGGTTTGAGTGCTGTCATGAAGTTGAGGGGCGAAGTTTAGAACACAAGAGGCCACTCACTCACTCCACGAGAGATGCCAACCGTCTCACAAAGCGCACATGTAGATGTTAGCCTATGATTACATATACTTTTTTTCGAAATTTTCGCGGCAGAATGGCCTAATGGTAAAAGATGACGCGTAGTAATCAGGCGACCAGGGTTCGAGCCCCACTGTCTGCTACGTTGAGAAATTAAGCAAGAACCGAACCCGGGTTGTCCGGGGACCACGTCAGGTCTTTACCCATTCGACCACGCAGATAGCTTTGCTGGTAATTTGGTTGGTCGTATTTAGATAACGTTACACGCTTTTCAATATTTGGTGATAATAATTATATCTGTTAAAAGTAACTTACACTATTATCAAGCTATAGCTCAATGGTATACGATTGTGAGTCCCGACTGGTTAACTCAAGTTCGAACCTGGGTCAGTGTTTTAGGTTTTTTTTTTCACATTCACTGTCTTTGTTAATATATATGTAGAAGAAATTGAGGTCACAGTCGAACAATAGCTCAGTAGTATACGACTGAGAGTACCACCTGGTGAACTCCAGTTCGAGCCCTGGTGTTTGCCCTAAGCAATTTTTTTTCCTTCACATTCATCTTCTTTATTTTATATACATGTAAAAGCAAACGGTATCTCCGTCAGTCAATGGCCCAATGGTATACGACTGGGACTCCCGACTGGTGAACTCATGTTCGAACCTGGGTCTGTGCTTTAGGTTTTTCACATTCACCGTCTTTGTTAATATATATGTAGAATTAACTGGGGTCACTGTCGGATAATAGCTTAGTGGTATACGACTGAGAGTACCACCGGGGGAACTCAAGTTCGAGCCCTGGTGTTTACCCTAAGCAATTTTTTCCTTCACATTCATCTTCTTTATTTTATATACATGTAAAAGCGGAAGGTATCTCCGTCAGACAATGGCCCAATGGTATACGACTGGGAGTCCGGACTGGTGAACTCAGGTTCGAGCCCGGTCTTCACTTTTAAATATTTTTTCCCCTTCCCGGAAGTGACGTCATCGCCGGAAACCTATTTAAACGGTGACAACGAGGCAATCGTTCTTTCTCACCTTCGACAACCTCCGCTCGTCCACACGCTGCTCCTGCTCCGCAACAAGGTCAATTCTTGGAGTTTCCAGTCATGTGGAGACCAACGGGACAAGCACTGTTACACTTGTGGCCATACCAGTGACTGATGCGCAACTCTCTCCTCAAGACTTAAGTCTTTGAGAAGTCTTCCGCTGCAGTGACCACTCAGCATGAAAGGCTTCGAGTGAGTTGAGGATGGACTTAGTCATGAAAGGCAAAGACTCGAATTCAAGTTCAACAATTTATTGGACAGAAAAGCAAACAGGACAATGTGAAAGCATTTTACCAGTCAATGTTTGCGTGGGCCAGTTCAAGTTGCACACACACAAACACTGACGACAGGCCCGAGATGGGAGCAGCTTAAGTCTTGCATGTGCTTGACCAGCTCATCTGTGATGTCACATCTCAAGACACACCAAGGGGCACATGAGCATGTCCGACTTCTCTCACTGAGACAAAAACTAAGTGCCGTGTACTCCACAACATCATGATCAAACTCTTCTGGTCAAGTTTTTAAATGACATTGAAGTGGGCCAAGTTATGTATATATATTATATACATATGCGCACATACACAACGTTTTAAACTAACTTGGGCTTCCTCAATCTTAAAAACATATTCCAGAAGTGCTTCATGATGCTATGTGTAGTTGCCAATGTTGTGCAGTACACGGAGCAGAAGTTTAAGTTGAGTGAGAGACAGGCGGGCGCACTCACCTCCACCTTGTGGTGCGACGTGACATCAGACATCAGCTCTCCAAGCACACAACAAGGCTCAATACTCACATGTGTTCAATTGCAGGTTGGACTCCCTTCAGCATGTCCTCCAGGTCTGTCGGCTGCACCTTTGGCCCAGTCGCCTCTTCGATCTAGTCAGGCAGAAAGAAAATCAAAAGTGGGACAGCCCCCAAAAAAAAAATTGGTAGTTTTTGTTTTGATTTGTGTTATTCTTAACAGAATAAGTGGCAGACCTTCACTTCTAACACGTCCATTTCCAAATCTGCCCGCTCGCGGCTTTCTCTCGACATCTCATGTACATTGAGCAACCACCTTTCAATCAACTGCTCAACTCTTGAAAGACTCAACGCCGTTCAACCGTCCACTAAAGTTCCCGTAAATTGGAGACAGCAACACTGCCTCCTCCTCGCGGACGAAAACGGGATCTCAAAGTCATGAGAAATGCTCACGCCACATAGAGAAACACGTGAAAATCCTGCATGGATTTGGGGAATCGAAAACACGTGTGAAAATGACGAGTATATTTGTGGACATTATCAACACGTATTTTATGTAATTGAGTATTTATTTTATGAAAACCACAAATATATTTCGAAAAACAATTGTAAAAAAGTCACGGATGCATTTGTGGGAATAGTTTTCAGACATATCTGCCGTCATTTGTGAACTGGCCACCGTAGTTGTGTTTTCACGATAACTTCCATGACTTCGTAACAATCAACAAACTAGAGGAGTGACGTGTGGTAATGATGCTCCGAAATTGTCTGCATCAATACATTTGCATTTAGCTCGTTAAAATGTGAAAACTACTTACTGTGAGTCCGGCTTGAAGTCCGCGGAAGAACTTGCTCGCTGAACCGGATGTGGTACCCTTCTTGTTGTTCTTGTTGGCCTTGTTCTTCTTCTCGGTAGATTGGATCTCCATGGTCCATATCGCCCCCTGCTGTCCAGGAAGCCACAAAGGCATTTGGCAAGAAATCAGAATCGGAATCAAATTCACCGTATTGGTCAAGAATGCAAAAGCACAAAAGGAATTGACCCCCCGCCCCCTTCCAGTTACGACTCGTCCAGAGCAATATATACAGAACAACAAAACATTTAACCTCCCCGACAAAGGTACCCAGAGAGTTGTATTTTTTGGTGGGACGACACTTGTCAAGTTGCGTGAGGGCCACTTCAGTCGCAGGTGTGTCATTCCTATTATGCACCAGTAGACGGCGCCTTTACGTTTCGTGAAGACCTTTTGTTGTGTTGTTGTTTGGTTTGTTTTGAAGCGTCAACACTTTCGACGACGCGGTCGAATTTTACAATGATACTGTCTGCTGTTAGCTGACATTGGAAAATCGAAATCGGGTTGATTGTTTCCCCTTGCCAATGGCGAGCCCTCTGCTGGAGTTTGAGACTGAAATGTTTGTGAGACTGTCCGGCTGTGACGGGCTGCTCCTGGTGGCGCAGGGGCTTGGAATTGACCGCATTCTGCTGCAGTTCATGCGGGCGTACTCGGAGCAAGGAGGCTACGACACGACCAGCGAGGCTACGGCATGACCAGCTCCGAACACCTCCCCTCCCTTCCAGCAACTCAACACCACCACGACATTTTCAGTGTATTCAGAAAAAGATAGCCTGCGGTCATTTTATACACTACATCAGCGCTTTCATAACAGCTGTCATCAAACGGTTGGCAGAATTTTGGCAATTGATCCTGTGCCGGACGGTCAGGACGTCGCCCCCCGCAGCTCCCGAGAGCTGGTTGAGTCGGCGCACCTGTGGCTGAAATCAAACTGTGGCGGGGCTCTTTTCTGGCTCTCTCGCACACCGAGACAAATGATCAGATTCGCTGTGCGGCTTCCGCCGACCTTGGTTTTGATTCCACCGTGATCCTTTGGGTGTTGCAGGTACTTAAGCCCCCGGCCCCGTTGGGACCAGCAGTGACCACCCCGCAACCATCCAGACGAGACTTGCGTTTCGACGGTTCCAGCGGAGTTGCCCTTGTCAACAAAGCTTGAAACAATGAATAAAGTTGTCTTACACGTTTGGAAGTGTGCGGATGGGTGTTTTATTTGCACTTTATTGACGATCGCCGATAATGCAAAATGACACGATCTCTTTGTGATACTCGTCTTCAATGTAAAACGAACTTGGCTTTGTAAATCTCAGGATGGCATGATGAAGGCAGGCAGTGGTTGGGAATACTGGCGGGGTCGAGGGTTTTGGGTGAGGTCTGAATGCCTCACGTCGCCCAAAGGCAAAGCCCATCTCATAAGTGACCACTCCACGAGAGACGCAGATAGTCTCACCAAATAGTTCAGACGCGTGTGGACACCGCCTGTGACTACATGTAAAAAAATCCGGAATTTACGTGCCGA
>NW_017804754.1:312490-313063 GCF_001891065.2 Hippocampus comes
TTTTTGTTGTGTTGTTGTTTGGTTTGTTTTGAAGCGTCAACACTTTCGACGACGCGGTCGAATTTTACAATGATACTGTCTGCTGTTAGCTGACATTGGAAAATCGAAATCGGGTTGATTGTTTCCCCTTGTCAATGGCGAGCCCTCTGCTGGAGTTTGAGACTGAAATGTTTGTGAGACTGTCCGGCTGTGACGGGCTGCTCCTGGTGGCGCAGGGGCTTGGAATTGACCGCATTCTGCTGCAGTTCATGCGGGCGTACTCGGAGCAAGGAGGCTACGACACGACCAGCGAGGCTACGGCATGACCAGCTCCGAACACCTCCCCTCCCTTCCAGCAGCTCAACACCACCACGACATTTTCAGTGTATTCAGAAAAAGATAGCCTGCGGTCATTTTATACACTACATCAGCGCTTTCATAACAGCTGTCATCAAACGGTTGGCAGAATTTTGGCAATTGATCCTGTGCCGGACGGTCAGGACGTCGCCCCCCGCCCGCCGACATAGAAACCTCCTGTTGACGCATTGTCGTCGTTGGGTAACCTTTGTTTTGGAAGTGGGGCTAGCGTATTGA
>NW_017804754.1:313164-314907 GCF_001891065.2 Hippocampus comes
TCGGGGCCCTCAGAAAATCATCCGATGTTTCTTCCTCAATCTGAAACGAAGTTTGATTTCACCGTGATCCTTTGGGTGTTGCAGGTACTTAAGCCCCCGGCCCCGTTGGGACCAGCAGTGACCACCCCGCAACCATCCAGACGAGACTTGCGTTTCGACGGTTCCAGCGGAGTTGCCCTTGTCAACAAAGCTTGAAACAATGAATAAAGTTGTCTTACACGTTTGGAAGTGTGCGGATGGGTGTTTTATTTGCACTTTATTGACGATCGCCGATAATGCAAAATGACACGATCTCTTTGTGATACTCGTCTTCAATCTAAAACGAAGTTGGCTTTGTAAATCTCAGGATGGCATGATGAAGGCAGGCAGTGGTTGGGAATACTGGCGGGGTCGATGGTTTTGGGTGAGGTTTGAGTGCCTCACGTCGCCCAAAGGCAAAGCCCATCTCATAAGTGACCACTCCACGAGAGACGCAGATAGTCTCACCAAATAGTTCAGACGCGTGTGGACACCGCCTGTGACTACATGTAAAAAAATCCGGAATTTCCGTCCCGAAATGGCCTCATTGTAAAAGTCAGCGCGTGGTCGTGCAAAAGATTCCAGTCTCCAGTGAATCATCACTTGAAAGCAAGTTGAAAAATGAAGAGCCTGTGCGGCGGCGGCAGCTTCGAGTACAATGGAACTGCATTTTGGTTCGTAATTGGTGTCTACTCACCTGTACTTTGTCATCCAGATGAAGCCGATGGAGTATGCGCCGAAATGTGACTGAGCCATCTGCTGGTAAGAAGGCTCATTTCACTTCAACAAGCATGTTCTCTGCAGAGTTGAACACTATTTTTTTTTTCTCTTCCTCTTCAGGCAGCAGTGAACATGATCGGCTTCCTGCACAAAAGACCCAACAACTTGACTCTCTCGATGGTAAGTTTCATGCCAAAAACATCTTTTTCTGCACAAGACATTGACTTGCGTGTAACTCGCGGATGTCTTTCCTCTCAGGTCAACGCACCTGTCCGACGTTCTTAAGAGCCGACCACTTCGCCACCCAGCGACGAGCAGACTGCCATCCAACTTGCAACATTTTCCTCTGCTTTGTGATTGTCTGTTCTGCAAAAGAAATAAAGCTTGATTACAAAGAACACTTAAACTCTCAACTTCATTCCAAAAATATCACTTAAAACATTTCAAAAAAAAAACATTCTAAAATTTTTTCAAAAATATTTTTTCAAATTTTTTTTTCAAAATTTTTTTTTCTGGATTTTTTTTTTTTCTGGGATTTTTTTTCTCCCCGGTTTCAAAATTTTTTTTTCTGGGATTTTTTTTCTCCCCGGGCAGAAAAATTGAGGAAAGTGGGTGTGGCATAGCTGGAATGATGGCTCATGATTCGCCGATGGCCGAGGAATTGGGTGGAGCATGGCAATAACATGCTGTAATTGGTGGAAACGAGGGTGTGGTTATGCAAATCAGGTCTGCTCCGATTGGCTGGGCCTTTGCGGGGCGGGGATATGCAAATTTAGGGCATTCTGATTGGTCGGAGTCTGGAAAGTGGGCGTGGCTATGCAAATCGGAGAGTTCTGATTGGCTATGCAAATTTATGCAAATGAGAGCCTCGACGTGATTGGTGGATGTGAAATTGGGTGTGGTTTGGGCAGGCTTTGCAGAAAAATTTCTAAGTCCCACTTGAGTTTTGAGGTGAGAGCTGCACTTCGGTCACACCAGACAGTCTTTTCACTGTTCCCGTCGGTT
>NW_017804754.1:317755-319246 GCF_001891065.2 Hippocampus comes
GGGGGGGGGGGGGGGGTATCGGGGCCCTCAGAAAGTCATCCGATGTTTCCTCCCCAATCTGAAACGAAGTTTGATTTCACCGTGATCCTTTGGGTGTTGCAGGTACTTAAGCCCCCGGCCCCGTTGGGACCAGCAGTGACCACCCCGCAACCATCCAGACGAGACTTGCGTTTCGACGGTTCCAGCGGAGTTGCCCTTGTCAACAAAGCTTGAAACAATGAATAAAGTTGTCTTACACGTTTGGAAGTGTGCGGATGGGTGTTTTATTTGCACTTTATTGACGATCGCCGATAATGCAAAATGACACGATCTCTTTGTGATACTCGTCTTCAATGTAAAACGAACTTGGCTTTGTAAATCTCAGGATGGCATGATGAAGGCAGGCAGTGGTTGGGAATACTGGCGGGGTCGAGGGTTTTGGGTGAGGTCTGAATGCCTCACGTCGCCCAAAGGCAAAGCCCATCTCATAAGTGACCACTCCACGAGAGACGCAGATAGTCTCACCAAATAGTTCAGACGCGTGTGGACACCGCCTGTGACTACATGTAAAAAAATCCGGAATTTCCGTCCCGAAATGGCCTCATTGTAAAAGTCAGCGCGTGGTCGTCCTGCGAACCGAGTTCGAGCCCCACCATCTGCTCCATTTATAAATTTAGCAAGAATCGAACCCGGGTTTCCCGTCACGTCGTCCAGGGGCCAAGTTTGGACCAGAGGCGGATACTCCACGAGATGCAAGCGTCTTATCAGTAAATCCATACGAAGTCATTTGCCTATGATTAAATTTAAAAGTTTCGAAAATTTCGTGGCACAATGGGCTAATGGTAAAACACGATGCGTAGTAGTCAGGCGACGCTGGTTCGAGCCCCACTGTCTGCTTCATTTATAAATTGAGCAAGAATCGAGCCCGGGTTTCCCAGGAACCACGTTCGATCTTTATCCATTCGACCAAGACCGATCATTGATAAAACCTTTCGGGTTATATTTATATCACTATATTTCTTGAACGGTATTATTTGATTACAATAAGTAAACGTAGTAGTTAACTACGTCACTGTGCAACGTCAGTTTAGTGGTGTATGACAGGGATGCTCACTTGGTAAACTCAGGTTCGAGTCCGGGTGCTCTCCGTAGGCTTAACCTTTATCATTTCCCTCCAAAATTTCCATCTTCACTTTCACTTCTTTTAAATATACATGAAAAATCAGTGATGTCACTGTAGGATGATAGTACAATGGTATTCGACTGGGAGTACCGACTGGTGAGCTCAAGTTCGAATCCGGGTTTTGGCCCTAAGCACCTCGTCGTCTTTTCCACCTTCGCGTTCATCTTCTGTTATATACATATAAAAGCGGCGGGTATCAGAGTCAGAAAATAGCCCAATGGTAAACAATTCGGAGTACCGACTGGTGAAATCAAGTTCGAACCCGGGTGTTGGACCTAAACACTTCTTTTTTTTTTCACCACTTTCATCTTTTTTGTTATATATATATA
>NW_017804754.1:327720-330659 GCF_001891065.2 Hippocampus comes
TTTGTCCCGCTCTCATCCACCAGGTGGTGCTGAAGAACCAGATAACACGTTGTGAAGTCGAGTTGTCCTCAAGGTTTGGGCCTGTCGCAAAATTCCAAGTCCTGGAACTGTTGGTGGCGCTGGTGCGGGCCCTCAGGAAACGTGGCGTCACGATCCACCTGATGTCATGCACGCTGACGGGTGACTGAAGCTACACCCAAAAAGCACGGCACATTGAATTTTCAAGCACACTCACCTGCTTTTTCTTTCCTTCTGCGTGCAGTGCAGCTTCCAGTCAGACCCTCCGCCTGCTGGGCAAAGAGACAAATGCGACAAGCTTGTCTGCTCCATTTTCAACGTTGCCGTTCAAAAGTACGAAAAAGTAGCTGACGGGTCTCGTTTGTGACATTGGCAGGTTGGACCACCTTGGATGAGTCACTGGACCAGTCGCAGCTTGGCCTGTTGGTGCTGATCATGCTGGACCAAGTGTTGCTGCAAAAGATTCCAGTCTCCAGTGAATCATCACTTGAAAGCAAGTTGAAAAATGAAGAGCCTGTGCGGCGGCGGCAGCTTCGAGTACAATGGAACTGCATTTTGGTTCGTAATTGGTGTCTACTCACCTGTACTTTGTCATCCAGATGAAGCCGATGGAGTATGCGCCGAAATGTGACTGAGCCATCTGCTGGTAAGAAGGCTCATTTCACTTCAACAAGCATGTTCTCTGCAGAGTTGAACACTATTTTTTTTTTCTCTTCCTCTTCAGGCAGCAGTGAACATGATCGGCTTCCTGCACAAAAGACCCAACAACTTGACTCTCTCGATGGTAAGTTTCATGCCAAAAACATCTTTTTCTGCACAAGACATTGACTTGCGTGTAACTCGCGGATGTCTTTCCTCTCAGGTCAACGCACCTGTCCGACGTTCTTAAGAGCCGACCACTTCGCCACCCAGCGACGAGCAGACTGCCATCCAACTTGCAACATTTTCCTCTGCTTTGTGATTGTCTGTTCTGCAAAAGAAATAAAGCTTGATTACAAAGAACACTTAAACTCTCAACTTCATTCCAAAAATATCACTTAAAACATTTCAAAAAAAAAACATTCTAAAATTTTTTCAAAAATATTTTTTCAAATTTTTTTTTCAAAATTTTTTTTTCTGGGATTTTTTTTCTCCCCGGGCAGAAAAATTGAGGAAAGTGGGTGTGGCATAGCTGGAATGATGGCTCATGATTCGCCGATGGCCGAGGAATTGGGTGGAGCATGGCAATAACATGCTGTAATTGGTGGAAACGAGGGTGTGGTTATGCAAATCAGGTCTGCTCCGATTGGCTGGGCCTTTGCGGGGCGGGGATATGCAAATTTAGAGCATTCTGATTGGCCGGATTCTGGAAAGTGGGCGTGGCTATGCAAATCGGAGCGTTCTGATTGGCTATGCAAATTTATGCAAATGAGGGCCTCGCCGTGTTGATTGGCTATGCAAATGAGGGCCTCGCCGTGATTGGTGGATCTCAAATTGGGCGTGGTTTGGGCAGGCTTTGCAGAAAAATTTCTAAGTTACAACTGTCAGACAATAGCGCAATGGTATACGACTGGGGGTCCCGACTGGTTAACTCAAGTTCGAACCTGGGTCTTTGCCTTAAGTAAGGTTTTTTTCTCCCACATTCACCGTCTTTGTTAATATAGATGTAGAAGCCATTGGGGTCACTGTCGGACAGTAGCTCAGTGGTATACGACTGGGAGTACCACCTGGTGGACTCAAGTTCGAGTCCTGGTGTTTGCCCTAAGCAATTTTTTCCCTTCACATTCATCTTCTTTATTTTATATACATGTAAAAGCGGAAGGTATCTCCGTCAGACAATGGCCCAATGGTATACGACTGGGAGTCCGGACTGGTGAAATCAAGTTCGAACCCGGGTGTTGGACCTAAACACTTCGTGTTTTTTTTCCACCACATTCATCTTTTTTGCTATATATATGTAAAAGCGGCCAGTGTCACTGTCAAACAATAGCCCAATGGTATAAGACTGGGAGTACCACCTGGTGAAATCAAGTTCGAGCCCTGGTGTTTGCCCTAAGCAATTTTTTTCCCTTCACATTCGTCTTCTTTATTATATATATGTAAAAGCGGACGGTATCACCGTCAGACAATAGCACAATGGTATACGACTGTGAGTCTGGACTGATGAACTCAGGTTCGAGCCCGGGTCTTCACTTTTAAATATTTTTTCCCCTTCCCGGAAGTGACGTCATCGCCGGAAACCTATTTAAACGGCGACAACGAGGCAATCGTTCTTTCTCACCTTCGACAGCCTCCGCTCGTCCACACGCTGCTCCTGCTCCGCAACATCACAGAGAACTCCAACAAGGTGACTTTTTACTCTTTAATAGCCTCTCAAAACACTCACATTTCCTCACTTTGAATGGAAAGCAGCACGTTAAACGTGCTCGCACCTGGCAAACATGCAAAGCAAAAATGTTTGCTCGAGCATTGCGACCTTGCAACAAACGCTTTTTTTCCCCCAACTTCCTAGGAAAGCTACGTTCGCCGAGAGGGTAAGTAGACAAAACTAATTTCTAAATGCACAATTAAACCGAATTAATATGCATGTGTGCATACTAATTGTGTCATTTCTGTTCACAGGTACAAATCTTCAAATCGCGTCTAAAATGGGACACTTGCTGTGCGTTTCAATGTGGAATTTAAATTGTGAATCATTTGGAGCAAGCCCAACTAATTTGTCTCTTTTCTGTCCACAGGCTTTGCATCTTCTACAGAATGGCCAAATTGACTGAAACGAGGTAAAAACTGCCGCAATTGAATACATGTCAGACTAAATCCCAAATGTGTCTATTCTCATTTGTCTACGCAGGCTCACCTCAACAGAATGACCCTTAAAATGGCTGCCATCCTGTGGCGTTTGGGCCTTCCAAATATCAGGTGCCCAGCCACACGCTTGGAAG
>NW_017804754.1:330694-331036 GCF_001891065.2 Hippocampus comes
GGAGTCGGCGCACCTGTGGCTGAAATCAAACTGTGGCGGGGCTCTTTTCTGGCTCTCTCGCACACCGAGACAAATGATCAGATTCGCTGTGCGGCTTCGCCGACCTTGCTGATGATCTGATCATTTGACTCAGGTGTTGCACCAGGGGGAAAGGGGGGAGGGGAAAAGGGCGGGAGAGTGACCCCAAGACATTTACTCAACATTGCTTTTGTCCCGCTCTCATCCACCAGGTGGTGCTGAAGAACCAGATAACACGTTGTGAAGTCGAGTCGTCAACGTTTGGGCCTGTCGCAGATTTCCAATCCAAGTCCTGGAACTGTTGGCTGGAGGTGGGCCCTCAGG
>NW_017804754.1:335693-408537 GCF_001891065.2 Hippocampus comes
GTGGGGGGGTTTTTGTTTTGTATTTTCCCCGAAAGACGGGGGGGGGGGGGGGGGGGGGGGCATCGGGGCCCTCAGAAAATCATCCGATGTTTCGTCCTCAATCTGAAACGAAGTTTGATTTCACCGTGATCCTTTGGGTGTTGCAGGTACTTAAGCCCCCGGCCCCGTTGGGACCAGCAGTGACCACCCCGCAACCATCCAGACGAGACTTGCGTTTCGACGGTTCCAGCGGAGTTGCCCTTGTCAACAAAGCTTGAAACAATGAATAAAGTTGTCTTACACGTTTGGAAGTGTGCGGATGGGTGTTTTATTTGCACTTTATTGACGATCGCCGATAATGCAAAATGACACGATCTCTTTGTGATACTCGTCTTCAATGTAAAACGAACTTGGCTTTGTAAATCTCAGGATGGCATGATGAAGGCAGGCAGTGGTTGGGAATACTGGCGGGGGCGAGGGTTTTGGGTGAGGTCTGAATGCCTCACGTCGCCCAAAGGCAAAGCCCATCTCATAAGTGACCACTCCACGAGAGACGCAGACAGTCTCACCAAATATATTGTTCAGACGCGTGTGGTCAACCGCCTGTGACTATATGTAAAAAAATCCGGAATTTCCGTTACGAAATGGCCTCATTGTAAAAGTCAGCGCGTGGTCGTCCTGCGAAATCCCCAAAAGCATTTTACACATGCACTCCCCTCCCAACAACAACTGAACAATTTATGGTCACTCAGAAAATACAGATGGAATGCATTAAAGAATTATCCATTTTTGGAACCGCATATCCTCTCTTCGTGTCGCGGTGGTGCTGGATTTATTAATTCAAATTACAATTCAAAAGACTTTTTTTTTTCAAACGCACTTTGACTTCCCCTTCATCTCCGAATCAGTTTTTGTCCATTTTGGTAACAAATGACAGGTATTCTGTGCAGGTACCCGAAGCCTGACCAGCTGTTTCCCTTGGTTGCGGTTGCCGTAGAAACGGGCAGAATGACACACCCTCATCCCACCGGTTTCCTAGGAGGCGTGGCCTCGTCCCTCTTCGCTGCTTGTGCCGCCCAGCGGCGACCTTTGACCACGTGGGGCCTCGGCTTGCTCAACGAGGCCTGCCCCATCGCCAGGAACTTCGTTCAGGCTCGGGGGTTTGCCGTGGACGAGACCGAGCGTGACTGGAACTACTTCTGCGATAAGTGGCAGTGGTACGAGACGCACGCGTTGCAGTTATCATCGGCTTCTTCCAGAAGCGTGGAAATGCTAATGTGGAGTAAAACATTCTTGACTGACAAATACACTCGAACATACTTGTAGGCTGAATGCTTAAAAAAAAAAAAAATTCCTTAATTCCACGTGGTTTTTATTCACACGTGCAAGTTTTTTTTTTTTTTAGGGGGGGTGCAGGGGGTCGACAGTATACTGTAACCAATATGTTCAAAAATTGATTTTAATTTTATTCACAATTTTTGTGATTTATTATTGTCTGCATGTATCGCAGACCTAAAACCATTAAAATCACTATTGACTCAACAAGTGAACGCATAGCTTTCATGTAGGCCAGGCAAGTCCAGCTCCGGGCCTGGAGGGCAACCGTCTTGCCGGTTTTCCATCGCTCCCAGCAGCAACACCCCTGATTCAAATGATCAGCTCATCAGCCAGTTCTGAAGCAGCATTAGAACAACCCCGGTTATTTGAATCAGAGGTGTTGCAGCTGGCAGAGCTGGAAAACAGGCAGGACCGAGTTTGGACACCCCTGATGGAGGCCAAGTGCCAAGGGGGGGTGGGGGAATGATTGCGCATGCGCGATCAAGATGCCCGTTTTTCGTCTGACACGCGTCGTAATTACATAATACGTAAGACAATCATTTTCCCCAAGCGCTCAATCCTTAAACTTAAAGCTCTTTTCAGTTCGATATCCAATTTAAAGGCCTTGGTATCACAACGGCATGTTACTCGCCTCCGTTTGCACTGGTAGCACACAGTTGTCAACTAGTGAGGTTTATCCTCACTAGTAATGTTGCACCCATGTCAAACTCGAGCGGTCAAAACATCACCATTAAATCAGCTACTCTGCTAATGCGCCGATTTGTCTTGACTCGTGAAGGCAAAGAGCAGACTCGTACATGGACCTCAAGCTATATGGGAGAAATGCTCAATGGCTTTCAATGCGACAAAAGAATAGCAAGCTTTTGAATGAATGCGCTACAATATGCCACTGCACCTAGAGATAAAATAAAGTAGCAGAATAACGTGGTTAAGTTGAAAACTTTTATTTTTTGGTCATTTTGTTTTTGAATTTTTTTTTGTCTTGTCCTTTTTTTTATTTACCTAAAGAAGAGAATAACGGTCAGAGGTTGATTCTTTTTTTTTTTTTAAGCAACCGGGGTGAGTTAAAAGAAACGATTAGTTAAAAATCCCATCCTCTCTTCAAATGCCCCGTGTCATGCAGTAAGTATTCATCCTGAACATGTGCGTGTGTGTGTCAAAAAGCCAACACACCCGACCAGGCCAAAAACACTTTGCTGGAAGATGAAACCCTTTGTCCTCTGACTGGTCCAAGTGAGCAAGGTGCCTCCTGCCTCTGAACAAAGGGAAGAAGTTGAAGAGGAGCACTGGATTTGCACGCAGGTTCGCCGTCGTGCTCGTCGTCTTGCCATCTTCATCCGTTTGCATTAAAAACGAAAAAAGAAAACACTCCTTCACTTCTGGGGCCAATGAACAATAACAGCAGCAGCAGAAGAAGAAGTAAAACAAGAAGGTGCTATGAGGCTATGTCCTTCCCCGCCGCTGCGCTTTGCTGTCAGTCTCGTTTTGGGACGTTCAGTCGAACCGTCGTCAGGCGGGCTGCGGGGACGGCGGCGCTCAATCCCGGGAACATTTTTTGAAGAGAGAAGTTTAGTTTCCGGGTGGATGGAAGGAGGCCGGGTGTGTCTGAACCTGCATTGCTGTCAGCGCCAAAAAGAAACATTTCACTGAATGGGCCAAAGTACATTAACTCATGGTGTGAATAGTGAAAATATTTATCGTCGTCGATATCGAATAGTTTCAATTGTAAATGCATCATTCACCATGATTCCAAAACACCATCATAGCATTTCAAACTCAGTTTATGATATCCATAAAAATGAATGGCATACTGATTTTTTTTTTTTTTTGTCAGGCCCCTGGAAGTGTGCACGTTCATGTCCCCCCCCCCAACAAAAAAAGTATCACAGAGAAGTTTTATTATTTCCATAATTACTTGCAAAATGTTAAAACGTTCACAGATTATAGATTGCTTATTTTTACATCATAGAGGTTTTTCTGGACCCTGAATCCATAATCTATGAAAATAACTTTTGGAATAGAATTACAGAAACTTCCACTGACAATGGAGGCTAAATGTGGCTCCTCCTGATTTACAGAGATGTCAATGTCTTAGTCGGGACGAATCTCTTGACACCATTTACTACTTTCCAATCAGGCAAAGCTTTGGCTCCACCTTGCGCCATCGCAGGAGCATCACAGGTGAGTTCCTCAGCTATTTGTGGGTGACAGGGATGGAGCCCTACCAAGACGAGCGGAAGCCCCAGAGTAATTGACGCCCTCGAAAAAGGTCTAGAAATGACTTTTAGATGCCACAAGATGGTGCCAAAGCACAAATATTCCAATCAGGCTTGGGGCACCATCTTCGGACATTTCACTTTCAGGGCGGCGGTTCACCGTGTCGTCCTACCTTGCGGATGCCCGATGTAAAAGTGTTGGTGTGTCCCTTGCTGCGGTCCGTGCTGCGGGTGCTGGGGCACCGAGCCGGGCCCCTGTTGCGGGGGAGGCTGCAGCATCACTAATTGGGGCTGACCATGGCTCCCCGAATGGTGGGGGCCTGACATGGCTCCTTGTACATGGGCCTGACCAAGAAGAAGACAGGACAGCTTCAGATTTGTAACTGGAAAAGGGACCTGGGAAGCAATAGGATGGGTTCCGACCTGCGCCAACTGGCCCAGGGGATACGTGGGTGGAATGCCCTGGTGGCCGTGGATGCTGTAGCCCTGAATGGGGTAGGAGCCCTGCGGGGACGTGTGGCCAGGCGGCATGTTGGGCGGGGTGGGTGCGGACAGTGGACCTGAGTGGTACAAGGACTGGGGCTGTGGGCCGGATTGGGTGTTCTGGAAGCCAACAATCAGCATTTGGTCGTTGTTACCACTGTGAACTTAAGCACCACTCTTGTTGACACTTCAGCTGCACCAAAATTACATTTACATTCAAGCGTTTGTACAGCATGTCCAGAAAGTCTCTTTATTAAAAAAAAAATTAAAAATTAGATATGTTAATCAGATTTAGAGCTGCAGCGATCAAATATTTTTAGAATCTCATATTCTATTGATTAATTGGATTAAAAAAAATAACTGCCATGCATGTGAGGCGTGGGTATTGCTCACATTCGACTGACTGTCGAGTCTGTATATGACTTTGAAGAGCGGGGCCTGACTTGGTCAGTGACGTGGGCGTCAGCCAACGAGAGTAGAGATCGCATCACAGATATTTAATTTCAAGTTCCGCGTTCAAGAAATGGGTTGTGATTATTAAAAAAAAAAAAAAAAACGCACTTCGCAAGAAAAGGCAAAATGCACAAAAACAACAGGAATTAAGCACGGACATCTATTGTCACATCCATCGAGTGGTGTATGGCACAAGTCATTGATGGAGCCGTATGGCTCTTTTGGTAAGAATTTCTACAAAAATGACTTGGGCATTTGTGCTATAAGGCCGCCAAGTTGTGTCTATTCAATAGAAAAAATAAAAACAAACAAACAAACAAACAAACAAAAACAAATACATATCACAGTATGGAGAGACTTTATGGACACCCTGTAATATCAGAAAGACTCAAAAGTCTCCGAGACGGTGTCACCTGTCCGGGGCTGGGCGCAGGATGCTGGGGTGGGGGCTGGTTGCCTGTTGGGGTACTGGATGGCTGCGGTTGATGTACGGCCCCTGTGTGGTGGGAGAAGGACTGGGGAGCTGAAGACAAAAGACAGTCCACACTATTCCAGCTTGCCAGTTTCAAGGAACATTGATTAGAAAGTGGTGCGAAAGGTCTTTTAAGGTGCATTCAGATACTTTGTTGCTCACCATAGATGCCCTGCTGAGGTCCCTGTGGCCCATCCCCCTGTGTCTGGAACTGTGGGCCTCCTGGAGGTCCAAGGGCTTGCGGGTGGGGAGCCCCGCCTTGCCCTATCATCCGAGCCCCCCCTTGCAGCATGGAATACATGGGCTGAAAGAGAGAGTGGGGAGTCGAACATTTTTTGAAATAAAGGCAAGACACGAACACTTACGGGCTGTTTCCTACCTGTCCTGGGTAGGGTGACATGGCCTGGATGACCTGCTGCTGGCCATACTGCTGCGGGTTGTACTGAAGGTAGGACTGAGGGTAAGGGGACGCAACCAAGGGGGCGCCGGCGGCTGTTGCTGCCGCTTGCAGCATGGGGGGCGCCGAGGCACCATGGTCTGAGCGCGGTGCCACTACAGAGCCTGAAATGCAACGGCCCACATGGTTTGAGGACATGTGGGCGTGGCCCCAACAAGGTACCACTGTACAGCTGAAACAACATTCAGTCAGAGGCAAAAACAAGTTTCATGCATGACCTTTGGTCCTGGGGTACTTTCCCTGGCTGACTGCAGACATGGTGTACTGGTACATCTGTGGGGTCTGGAAAATGAAAAATCAAGGATTTTTTTTTTCTTTGCCTGACAATACAATCGGAAATTGTTATTTATGGGGACGGTCTCTGCTCGTGTACCTGTACAGAGTGAATCTGCGACACATAGGATAGGTAGGGGGCATTGTAAAGTGGACCCTGGCCGCCTGGGTGCTGAATGACCACGGGGCTCGGAGGAGTGGGTCGAGGCGGGGTGGGGGCCGTGTTGGGTTTTGTCTGGACCGCAAGGTAATTGGACAGAGTCAGAAATGCGGTAGTCGCACTTACACTCACTTAAGGTAAAAAGGCTCACCATAGGCATCTGAGGTTTGATTGGATTGAATTCTTTAGCGTTGGGGTTTAAGGTGGATTTCTTCACTTGGCTAGACAAAGACAAGGTGTTGAAATTTTCTCCTATCTTAGTGGCTAAACAATCTATTTTTTTTAACTTACTCTGCTACACCCTCCGTGCGCTCCGACATGCCGTCCTCACTTCCCGGGGCCCTGGCCGGTTGAGGGGCAGCCGGCGAATGTCTGTCCAAAACGGCTCCCGCGGCAACCGAGTTGGGGCCACCCGGCGTGCTGGCTTCCTTGGGTTCATCGGACGGGAGCCCCGACGGCTGAGGATGGGATGGGCTGGGGGCAGCGGGCTGCGGTTTGGGTTCGGCGGCGGCGTGAGGGTCTGCCGGCGGCGTAGGTTTGGCGGCGCCGGCCTGGGCGACATCGCCGACCACAGGAGGAGTCGCTGCAGCGGGAGAGCTGGGTGAGCCGGAGCTGCCTCCACTCGGCTGGAGCTTGAAGGAAAACCAAAGGTGCTAATTTAATTCAAGTGTCATCACATTTTCAGGATTACAATAAAATTCTACAAAAACATTCATCAAAGTCGAAGCGTCAGTCTCCAAATGGACACGGGAATGCCACAGGCCGTCTTCTACTTCGGGATTGCATTCCCAGGTTTTTTGTAAAGGAAGCAAACACTCACCCTAAATTCCTTGCCGAACTTCCGTAGCTCCTCAATTTGTGACCTTTGTTGAACTGAAGGAGCTGGGCGGGGAAACAGCGGAAAACGAAAAGATGGTTTTAGGGAAAACAGTTGTGGTGTTCCGGCTTAATGTCGGCTTGTCACCTTCTCACCTTTGCTGCTCTTGCTGTCCTCCGTGCCGCCGGGGCTCTCGGCCAAGCGTTCTTTTGCAGCGGCAGATAGGATTTCATTCACTGGCAAGACAAATGACCAAGTAATGAGTCATGCCGCTTCATTAGGTGAGTCGACGGACTCAATTTGGCAGGTGAACTTCATTCTCCAATGTTCAATTGTTAAAGGTGAACAGGAGGTCAAAGTGTTGATTGTACCGTCCACGGGGAACAGAGGGGCGGGGCCCGACGTCTTCTGAGCAGGCAAGGAGATGGACGACGTGTCCAAGTAAGGGGTGTCCTGGGAAGAGCCCGATTTCGGTGAACGAGTGGCTGCAAGGACAGAATCAGGCTCATCAATAGTCATTAAAAAAATAAAAATTTTCAAAGAGTAGCCGATGTATTAAAAAGGGAGGAGCTGGTACCAGTAGACTGAGCGTGTGTGTTTGGAGTGCGGACTGTTCTGCTCGACTGTGGAGGTCTTTGAGCTTTGGGAGAAGTCCTGGCAGCAACTGAAAGACAAATCGCATTTTGTTTTCAACTTAAAGATCAACATCTGCCGTTGAAAGTGGCAGTGGTAAAAAAGTTGGGGAGTTGCGCCACACATTTCCGCCATGAGTGCCATGCCCCTGACAACTACGATGACCGGCAACTATAACAAATGCCTTTGCTACAGGGTTTTATGACACAAACAAGCTATTTACACACTAAAATAGGAACATTTTCCGCAACAACGCCCCGCTGGAGAAAGATTATTCAGTGACCGAAGCAAAAACGTGGCAAAACAGGAACCCTTTTTTGACCATGCCTCCTGCACATGTAAGGTCTAACTTAGTGGTCCTCCAATTAATAGAGCCTAAAAAAGAAAAAAATTGACTTTTCAAGTACTATCACAATGATGTGTGTGTTCTTTTCGAAAAACAAGACATTATTGACAAAAACAGAGCTTTACCTCCATTAACAGGTCTACCGGCCTCTGACAGGGAGTGTGGTAGGGAGTGGGAATGTGGGACTGAGTGTCCATGGGGGGCAGGTGGGCTAGTCGGGGAAGGGGTGGCAGAGAGGGAGCCTGCCGAGCTGGGCGCGGCCCCAGGAGAGGCGGGTGTATACGGACTGCCGGGAGCAGAGCCGGGACCTGGGCTGGGGCTTCCTTGCGGGTGGTGGGCAACGTAGGCCCCGCCTCGGCCCGATAGGGGGCTGCTTCGCTCTGATGGGGAGACACCAGTTTGGGGACCGCCCGTCGAAGGCAGCGGGGCTCTGGGGGACGAGGAGGATGGAGGAGTGGAGCGATAACCCCCACTCAGACGACTGTGGGGCGGAGGACCGCCGGGGCCTCTCTCGGCTCGATCCCGGTTCATCTCCCTTTGCCGCTGAGGCAAAGGAATGTACTTGCCCTCCCTGAACAACACAAGACAACAGCACAACTATCAATTTAAAAAAATAAAAATAAATCAATAAATAAAATTTGGCACTTGACGAGTTTGATTGCGGTCAGTAAACTCCACACGGCTCTACTCACCTGGCCCCGGGGCTGTCTCGACCCCTTTCACGTTCGCGGGGGCTCTCGTGGCTCCTGTCCCGATCGGTGCTGTCGCGCACCACAGCACTGTATTTGTCCTCCTCACTTTTACCCTCGTCGTTCTCCAGGCCGGCGCGGTGGCGGTATTGGGGGCTGGACTCGATCTCGTTGGCCAGGCGAGCGGC
The DNA here is from genome assembly GCF_001891065.2 of Hippocampus comes. Lineage (NCBI taxonomy): Eukaryota > Metazoa > Chordata > Actinopteri > Syngnathiformes > Syngnathidae > Hippocampus > Hippocampus comes. Next base: position 344,198 of record NW_017804754.1, read on the forward strand.
GCGGGCCTCCCGCTGTCGGTACACTTCGGAGGTACCCCTCTCCAGCGGCACGCTAGGTTGGAGTTGTGTCAATATGCATATTCAGTGTTTCTCTGACTTCACAGAATCGACCACTAACTCAAAAATACACACAAGGAAATGTTTGAGTGAATCAATAAAAACATTTCTCGGTGGTTGATATCGCCAGGTTGACACGAAGACTCTGACGGAAACTTACGTATACATAGAGAGGCTGGAATCATACGTTGATGTGACTCCATATTTCACTTCATTGTAGCGGAACATCTCGTTGGCATCCCAGCCGTTGGACTATGAGGGGGGGCATAAATTAGCATTCAACAAAACAAATCAAAACACGGCTTATAGCAGGAGTGTGAAACGCCACGTTTAAAGGGCTATCTGGAAGCAAGATTTTTTTTTTTTTTTTTGGACAAACTACAAATCCAATGACAAAGTACAAATCCAAATGTCACTTGCAGTGCATAGACAAATAACAGAATCCAATTTTTAGAGGGAAAGAACCGCAGTGGCATATCAACCGACAATATTTGACATTTACAAGCTCATGCTGTGAATGACAGACTGGCAGGAACTTACTGTATCCGCATCCAGATTATAACTCTCCCCGTTGCTGTCTCCTCCTTCCCACCTCTGCAACACTTTCTCTTTGTGTTCGCCGTTGACCCGCGTGGAGCTGATGGCTGTGTCGGTGAAGGTATCTGCACACAAGACACGGTGATGCAATCGTCAACTCAACAATATCGTAAGTTGCCTGTGAGCCTCGTCTTTTAGCGCTCATTTTGCAAACCAACACATACTGCAAAACTCCACCGCTGGTAAAATAATCTTGAGTTGCCCTGTGCACTTACACTCATCACTGTTTACACAGACACGAGTAAAACATTGACCGTGACTACAAACACAATGGTTACGATGAATTTCACTTAAGTGCGCACCTCTGGTGGCATAGTTGAGGTCTACGTCCCTGCATATCATCGTAACCAGATCCGAAGGGCTGAAAATCATGGTGTCGGTGATGTCTTCCCGCCGCGGCGGAGCCAAAGTCGAGCCCTCCTCCCCTCTTTTGTGCACGGCGTCCACGGCCAATTCACACTAAGAACAATAAGGGGAGCAAACAAGTTTAGACTGCGTGTAAATAGATTCTGTGCAAGCAGTGTTGGCGATTCTTTATCATCGCACCCCACCCGGGGCTCCCCAAATGTTGAAATGTTCCATTGAGCGTCTGAAACATTGTATTAGGCAGATGTGGGATTAACAGTACACCGATTTATTTCAACAGGGAAAAATTATTTGGTCAGATTTGTCATGGAACAAATGAAAGTTTAAAGTCAAGTTTCCACTATAGTACGTCTCGCATTGATTGTTTCTGTGCGCATTACAAGTCAAAAGTAGCAGCCTCACCCGGGAACTGAGCGTCTTGAAGATGCCTTCAAACACACTCCCATTCTTCACCCTTATATCACAAGTGGAACCCTGAAGGAGATGCAATTTGAAAATTGTAATTACCAAGGAACTTGACAACATTCTCTGGATGTAGATGGAAAATGATCAATGAAAATTTACCACAACAGCTGTGAGGAAATGAAGCATTCGAGCATTGTTGTACACACCCTCAAAAACCTGCACAAGAGACAAGACACAGTCTCCATCAAGACTCCAGCAACACATTCCAAACAAGCTGTCCTGACATGATGTGATATGTATCCATTTGCTTGGGACTCAAGACATTACGCCCGCACCTTTCATTAACAGAAAATGCCAGCCCTAATCTCCAACCACCTTAATCATATCCGGTGAAGTGAGGTGGAAGGAGGCAGCTACTTTCGCTGTTTGACTGGAAAGCGACTGAATCTTGCAGAGCCACAATTGCTCACACAGCTAAGAAAGATCTTCGGATCTTTGGTGCTCCTTCACTGAAAGTGGTTGGTAGTAGCCCACAAAACCACCGCTTTTGTCATTGTGCTTTTAGTCATTCAGTAAAGTATGGTTCAGGTTTTGCTCGTGTTTGTTGGCCTAATGATCTGGGCCTCGATACTCACGGGAGAAGACTGGAATGACGGTTTCGCAGTAGTTCGATTCCTGTTAAAAACAAAAACAGAAATTTAAGCATGATACATTTCAGCGCAGCAACGTGAAATTTATTCTAAAACCCCCCAAAAAAATGCTTGGTGACACTTCATCAAATCAGTTCAAAATCAGTTTTTACAGGAAACAGAGATGTTTAATCTCTATTTTCCATGCAAGTCAGTTTAAATAAACGTTTGAACAAAAAGAAAAACCTTTGTCAATGGAGAAATTCGCAATTTACAGCAGCAAAAATTATGAAAAGGAGAAAGTAAAAAAAAGAAACAAGCATTGCACGCACAAAACAAAAAAAAAACATGGTCTATTTGATATACAGTACTAATTTCAACAAAACAATGGCAGGCTGTAAATTTCCCCCTTTGACCTTCTAATGGTGACAAAATCTTTCGTTTAGTTGTTGATTCAATTCCAAACTAAACTCATCGTACACAAAGGCAACAACAAAAGAAAAAAAATCTGCTCGCAATATAAACCACAAAAGAGGACAAAGCGCGATGTTTACGTCCAATTCCAACCAGACCAATGTGGCTTGCTCAACGAGGTGGCAACGCAGCCAAAAAACACACTTAAGGTTACAAAACAAAGGCTGAGGCCAATCTGACCAAAACAAAATCTCACAACGACGTCGGAGCAAGACAGACCTTGCGGTAGCCATTAAATCTCTTAAAAGATGATTCACTGAACGAGCCACATTGAGGTTAGCGTTGCAAATAAAGAGATTTTTGTGTTCCGCCGAACAGCGTCCGCTTTCTGGGTCTTGACCGGCCAGATAAACTTTCTTTCACCTGTATGTTGATTTGCTACTTAATGGTTTCACCCAAGTTCAACCCGCCCCTTCAAGTCTGTTTTCGGTTCCGTTCGAGCCATCCGATTGGTTCGACCCACATATCAATCCCCCAGAAACGAAATGGATTGGCCAGGAGAGAAAGCTCTGTGGCTGCGACGCGGCCCATTGAGCACACGGAGCTTTAACCGGTAGGCCTTTAGCGCAAGGGGCCGACCCCGGAGTTTCCTAGTGCGTGTTGCCCGGTTCACTCACCTCCCGGCCGGCGTCCGGTTGCCGCCACTGACTGGAGAAGACATACCGGCGGGGCCCGTGGTACCATTTGATGCTTTTCTCCCACCGGAGTTGGGCTGCTGTTGTTTCAGCATGGCGAATAAACACGGGGGTTCGGACCCAAAAGTATCGAAAGTAATCAACACTAAACCGTCCGATACGAAATAGCTTCGCTTATAAACTATCTTTAGCAGTTGAGCCGGTGTCACTTCGGCAATACGGGCTATCGTAGCTAATCTTGCTAAGTGAATACCAGTCGCTTGTGGCCTAAAATGTTCAAGCAACCCTCCCCAACCACCGCTGTTCCAACCAAATGTGGCGTGCGCCCTCAAAATGCTTCTCCGCACATCTACTTTGTGATATCAGCGGTTATGACAAAGCAAACGACGGCTCAACTGACACGAGTTTTCGTGTAATTATGTAGCAACGGCTATGTGGCTTAGCATTAGCTTTGATCCTCAAGCTGCAGTCAGGCGCTTTCACTCCGCGTTTTACTTTCTTTCATTTAACCGCGTCACCTTGACTCCGGCACAGGCGAAACCTTCCAATTTTTTCCAAACAAAGACTTTACGTTGCTTGTCAGTCGCTTCCGAAAGTGAAATAATTTAGGTTTAGTCGAGAAACCTTGCAGCGGTCAGTCAGCACCACCTCTCGGTAGGTTCACTTGACTCGATCCGCGCGCGGTTAACTGGGAAACACGACCGAGAAAGAGGAGGGGGAGGGGCTTCGACGTGCGCGCGCACCTTCGACCTAGCGTTCGCGCGCACGTTGAAGAGTTGATTGAATCGGATTGTTCTCTAATTTTTGTCTCAGAAGGGGAAAAAAACAAATGAAGTGGAATAAGAGATAAATCAACATCCATTTGAGAACTTTTCCCAATTGAAAAAGTACAGATAATAAGAGCAATAGTGTTTCTCTTTCATTAGCCCGCAAAGTGACGATTCTAATAGACAGTAAATAAAAAAAAACTAACTGAGACACACAATCAAACAAAATGTTCCCACAGCTTTACTAATGTTAATTGACTACCCCCCCCAAAAAAAAGGTAACGATAGCAAGGCAAAACAAAAAAGTTTGTGTGTCAGTGTTTTCGGATTAAATGAATTTTAAGACAGCAGTAACTGATGATTATTCGGCTGTCACGAGACTCAAAACATTCGCCATGAATCATTCTTGTAGTGGACGCCGTCAAATAAGACAGTATCTGGGGAATATCTTGCTTTTACCTTAATTTCTACTTTTGCACAACGTGATTTAAACAAAGCACCCACTAGAAAACTTGTGTGTGCGTCTTTAGTGCGTATATTACGACCGTAAACCACACGCAGCATGGCCGCTTCCTAATGTCGGGAAAACGCTCTTACTCAAGGGACTTTATTATTCCTTTAACAAAAACAACAAAAAACGGCGGAAACCAAAACCATTCTCTGAATTTTGGCAAAGAAACTAAGTAGTTCAAGGTGTTGATTTTTAGGGGTTGTGATAACCGCAATCTGACAATGCATTCGTTCTTGTAAGTGTGCAATCGGTGAAAGGTTAATTACACATAAGACCTATTTTGTTTCGTTAACATTCAGTCACGTGTTCGTTGTCGAAAAGAACAAGATTTTAAATGTGATTTGTTCATAGACCGCGTCTTCCTCCCTATAGAGAGGTGCTGGTTTCGAATCTCACTAGGGTCTGGCTTCGCTCTGTGAACTCCACATACCAAAGGCACGTTCGGTTCGTTTGAGCGTGACCAATCCAGTGTGATTCATTCCCATCCACACAGGTTAGCATCGTCCATGTTGAGAAAAAAGTTTCCCACCTTGGAGCGCTTCCTCTGGCCGGTCTGCAGACGTGCCAGTCACCTTGCCAGACAGCAGTATGACGTGATCGTGGTGGGCGGAGGTCACGCAGGTACCGAGGCTGCTGCTGCTGCATCCCGAGTGGGAGCACACACACTGCTGGTCACGCAGAAAGTTCACACCATCGGTAAGAGAACAAGGTGGAAGTTGTTTGGCCGCAAGCTTTGAAACCAAAGTCCCACTCATGGTCCTAGCGGCGTCCTTCTGTCATGTTCCTTCCAGGCGCCTTGTCGTGCAACCCCTCTCTGGGTGGAGTGGGGAAGGGTCACCTGGTGAAGGAGGTGGACGCTTTGGACGGCGTGTGCGGTCGAGCAGGAGACTGGGCTGGCATCCATTTTTCTATCTTGAATCGCAGGAAGGGCCCCGCTGTGTGGGGGCCCCGGGCTCAGTTGGACCGCCAACGCTACCGCCAATTCATTCAGGTGAAGAAAGAAAGAAAAAAGTGACTTTTTATTGATGAAAAAAGTCATCTCTTAGCCCCCCCCCCCTTTCTGCTTCGGTCTTTTAATTTTTTTTCCCTTCCTCGATTTGCAAACAATTGCTTGTCTGTGTGCGCCCTGCGATTGGCTGGCAACCAGTTCAGGGTGTACACCGTCTGTTGCCTGAAGACAGCTGGGATAGGCTCCGGCAGCGCCCGTGACCTTCGTGAGGTTAAGCGGATTCGGAAATGGATGGATGGTTTTAGACATTACTGTAAACTATAGTTGTGACTAAACTTTTTCATCTGTCCGAGCATTTGGTAAACTCGAATTAGGATTGTCTTTATTAATCCCGCTTTTCACCTGCAGTCCGAGCTGCTGTCCACTTCCAGATTGACGGTGCTGGAGGGATCAGTGGAGGAGCTTCTTGTTACAGAATCTAACCCAGAAGAGCCTGGATGCCACAGAGTCACTGGGATACGTTTAGGTGGGCAACAAACCCATTAAAAAACAAATAGAGTAACCCCCCACTACTCACGGGGCATAAGGACCAAGCCCTACCATGAATGTAGAAAAAACTAGGTCATTTTGATTAATTTAAAATGAGACAGCAAATTTGAGACGATTGGTACACGAGCTCCCTAATGGTATGCAAAATAATCACTCCCTAAATAGTATTTAAGCAGTGAATGTTAGTACAGTTCAATTGTATTTACTTTTTTAGTACAATACACATTCAATCTTGAAGAACTGTTTGAAAAAAAAATGTTTTCTGATGGCAGCAGGTGCAAGCCTCCCAATTTCCGCCCACTCTGTGGTTCTTACCACGGGTACTTTCCTGTCCGGCTCCCTCTTCATGGGTCAGAACACATCCCCGGGGGGGCGGATCGGAGATGCACCATCCAGCGCCGGAATGTCCCACACGTTGAGGGAGCGCCTGGGGTTGAAGATGGGCCGACTCAGGACGGGCACCCCTCCTAGAATAGTGAAGGCTTCAGTGGATTTTGACCAGGCTACGCTACACCCGCCCGACAGTCAACCAAGTCCCTTCAGCTTCCTCAATAGCCACACTCACTGCAAGGTACTTTAAAGCACATGTGAATACACCAAAGTACCGCGTATTGTGGTTGAATGTCACGTTTTCACAGGCCGAGGAGCAGCTGCCGTGCTACTTGACCTATACCACTCCTGGTGTGGATAAAGTGGTGAAAGAGAGTCTTCATCTCAATTGTCACATACAGCAGGACACAAAGGGCCCCAGGTACACACCTGTCCACTTTTGATGTACATCTAACTTCCTATCTGGTTTAAATTTCATATTTAAAAAATACATAAACAATCAGAAGATAACTAAACATTATGTACAACAGTGCAATTTGAGAATCCCTTCCTAAATAAGAGGCCCTTGTCAATGTTTAGGTACTGCCCTTCAATTGAGTCCCGAGTACTTCGCTTCCCGGGCAGGCAACATCAGGTCTGGCTGGAGCCCGAGGGGCTGACCTCTGACCTGGTGTACCCGCAGGGTCTCTCCATGACAATGCCCCCTGACATGCAGCTGCACCTCATTAGAGAGATCCCGGCCCTGCACAGGGCTGAAATCCACACACCCGGTATGTGCGACCCTAAACATGTTATTTAAAAAAATAAATAAATAAAAGTAAATTGAGGTCTATTTTTCATTGTGTGTTAGGCTACGGCGTGCAGTATGACTTTGTGTGCCCCACTCAGCTGAGCCCTGCGCTGCAAGTGAAAAGCACCCAAGGTCTTTTCCTGGCTGGGCAGATTAATGGGACCACGGGGTACGAGGAGGCTGCTGCGCAGGTGGCTGCATTTTAGTACCTTGATTTACCATCACAATTCGGGTGGCATCCCATAAATCCATGACTCCCAGCCCTGCACTTTGCTCTCCAGGGCTTGTGGGCAGGGGTCAATGCGGCCCGCGCCGCACTCTGCATGCCCACAATGGCGCTGTCTCGGACCGAGAGCTACATCGGTGTTCTGATTGATGACCTTGTGACACGAGGTGTGACGGAACCTTACCGCATGTTCACCAGTCGGGCGGAGTTTCGAACGTCACTGAGGCCGGACAATGCGGATCTGCGACTTACCCTTAAAGGTAAATGGCGTTGCAGGGCCTCGCTGGCGATTGTAATTGGAGCAACCTTGTGTTTGCTTTTCTATAAGTGAAGGGGGGGAAAACGGATTACAACTAGGAAAACAGATTTCAGAACTTTCTTTTTGAAGGACTACTACCCCGCCATCCAAACGAGACGAGTTAAGCATGTCATTTCAGGCTTTGCAGAGGTGGGGTGCGTGTCCTCCCGCCGCTACCAGCAGACTGTGAGAGTGAGAGACAGTCTCCAGGATGCGCTTGCAGCTCTTCGGGATGTCTCTCTGTCCGCCACAGCATGGAGACTTAAATTGCCTCGCGTGCACATCAGCGAGATGAAGGCCGCCAATCCGACGCAAGTTACAAACTGTTGAACTCAAGTGGTAATCCCATAGGCGTTCCTCTATTTGAGTTTGTAGTCACCTGGTATACGATTCTTCTTTCAGTGGCTTGGAGATGCTTCAGTACAACGACGCGACCTTTGAAATGTTGGTCTCCGTTTTCCCGGAATGCCTTTCACCCTACACAGAATTCTCGCAAAGGCTGAAGATAGAAGGTGGTGTATAAATAATCACAACATCGTTTTCAGTTCAAGTCGAGTGTGGTCAATGCAATTTCTGCAAGCCAGAAGCATCTTGGTGTATCTGATTTACAAATACAGTCATACCTCGGTTTTCGACCATAATCCGTTCCAGAAGGCTGTTCAAAAACCGATTTGTTTGAAAACCGAAACCACGCTCTTTTTAAAAAAAACATCTTTATTGAACACGTCTGTTCACAATGGAACACTACACGAGGAAGTGTCACTTCCTCGTGTGAGGAAGGCGAGAGGAGTCAAGTGACGCATTCAAATGCGCTCAGTTGTTCGAGAACCGAAATTCGGTTGTCATCCGAGGCCTAAAAAACTCGAAATTTTTGGGCGAAAACCGATTTGGTCGAGAACAGAGACGTTCGAAATCCGAGGTTTGACTGTATTGTGAAAAATCTCTGCGGCGCATGATGATGTTCTTCTGTGCATGTGTGCCGCCCAGCTGTGTACAGGCCTCACTGCGTCCTCCAGCAGAAGGAGATTGCGAGAATTCAAAAAGAGGAGAGCATGTCTCTCCCACAGGACTTGGACTATTTGTCCCTACCAGTCTCTCTGTCACAAGAGGTGCGGGAAATTTTGGACAGAGTTCGGCCCAGCACGGTGAGTTTAAAACAAAAACACTGTCCTGTGTTATCTTTACAGGGTTACCCTCCCACAGTAACACTTTTTACCACTGACACCGGCACAGCGAGGTTGTCTATTTTGTTGTTGTTGTTGTTGAGCTTCAGGCTTTCCACCACTAGATGGCAAAATCTAACTTTAACTTGCAGCCACCATAATTTTTTTTTTTTCATTTTTCTTAGCTGTGTGTGTTTAATGCACAGCATGTTTGCATGCATGTTTGCACTGAGGATGGAGAGGAAGAAATTTCATCTATGCTGCATGTCAAACAAAGCATATTTGACAATAAAGATGACCTTGACCTTGACTAACTATGATTCCTAACAAAGTGAGTGATGGGAAAACAAATTGTCAATTTCATTCAAGCTTGAAATTAAATTTCAAAAAAATATGGAGTTTTGTTTTGGGTTTTTTTGTTTGTTTTTTGTTTTTTTGAGGAGGAAGAACAACTGACAACATTTTCGTCAACCAGTTGTGTCAGACATTGAAATAAGATCATTGTGCTCCTCAGCTTGGTGCTGCTACGCGTTTGCAAGGAGTAACGCCGGCTGCAATTGCCCATCTTTTCAACTATGTCCTTCACTCGGGGAAGAAGGAGAAAAGAACGCATAGGAGCTAACCTGAGGAAAAGGAGAAGCTACGGAAGGAGATGTGTACAAATAAATAAATAAATAAAATGCCCCTACGCCCCAAATGCTGTTACTAAAAATGTACAAGACTTGGTTCAATAAAGAAATGCCATGTCAGCCAGTGTTTGGGTAGAATTTCTTTTGGACTAATAAAGATGCCTTAGCAACACTTCCAACAACCCCTGCATCTACAATCCAGCTACCCTGGAGAAGAATTCTAATCCTGTTAGGAAGCGGACCGTGAGCGGCAATAAACTCCAAGTGACCTTAACTTCAACAAGAATGAGTCCATCCAGGTCTGTGGTGCCGAAGACAAACACGGCGTGTCAGTCAAGGCGAGCCAATCTTTAGCACCGGTTGGCGGTAAACCGTCATGTCAGCAAACGCGACCTCTGTGGTTAGTCTGATGGTTGAAGACAAAGGACACTGAAAGACACAAGATGGGGGTTATTTTCAAATTTGCATGGCAAGTTTTTAAACCAGCTGTCAGTTTTGGAAAGTCCCGGTTTATTCCATTTCATGGCAAATGTCAGTCTAGAATGTAGACAAAAAAAAAAAATCAATCAATAAATACAAAATACAGGCCTACCTGAAACTTTTGACACCGGAAAAGGTACTTGACTCCCAGGATGTAGCTCTGAGGGAGGTCCAGGAGGCCCATACGAGCCCACAGCACTTGCACAAAGAGCGAGTGTGGGAGGGTGCAGCCTGAGGCACATGTTTCCTAAGAGTCGGGAAACCGACCCATTAGATCCTCAAGATTAGAGTGTCGGAAAAGATGACGCGGGTTCATAATAATGCCAGCAGTTTTTACACATGACTGCTACCTCCGAGCTGACGGGACACTCCTCTTTGAGCACTCTGGTCCACTCCGGTTGGGAGCCCGAGCTCATGGCAATCATGTCAGGAATAGCATCTTCTCCTTGCAAGACGAAGCGAACGTTGGATCGCAGCTCGGCGCAGTCCCTGGAAGGAGAACTTGGAACACGCAAATACATGAAAAGACCCCGTAAAGCGATTTGAGAGATTTGTTTGCTCACAACACTCCTCTCTGTGTTGTGTTAAAGTTAAAAGGTGTTTCTTTTCAATTTGCACGCCAAGCACGATTGACCCCGCTGTTGCTTCATGCGGCCTTACCTAAATGCGCAGCCTGCAATTGTGTTATGTGTGAAGAGGATGCTCGCCCGTGCATAGGGGTCAGAGGAGCACTCGCCAGCTCGCGGCACCCCCATTACGGTTACCTGGCACGCTGTCAAGGAACCGCTGCACATGACTGGCAAAGGTACACAACGTGCTGGAGGAGGTTCACCACACGGTTCACGGGGATACGGGTTTCACTACTCCATGGAAGCGACCGAGGATGCTGGATCCCACCCGCACTCCAACTGAAGGGATCGTTAGCCGTGGAGACGGGTGAGGTGTCCCCAGCTAAAACAAGAGGAAAGGACAGTAATAATCTGTGCTTTGGGATAAAGACCCGTTGGTGCAAATACCTTGAATTGGACCGAGTGCACTTGTTGAAACAACTGGTTTATTTCCACATCAGCTAAAACAACATTCACTGTCGCACTTGCCAGTGCTCCTCTGTCTGTGTACACGATGACAAATTCAACCTGCAAAAGCATCCAGACAGATGGGAGGCATGAACACATAGCTGCAATGTAATTAAAAACAACAACAACAACAACAAAAACAATTCTGGAAAAATTGCGTGTGAAGGCTAAAGAGGCTGAATGAAAAATTGTGGAATGGTATTGAATGACCTGGACTGAGCTGAACATGTTGAAGTTGGAATGGATTGAATTGGTAAGACAATGTAGAAATTACGAGGTGGGAAAAACAATAAAATTGTATATGGGCTTTTACTTTTTAAAGTTTGAAAAGAAAAAAATGTGGTAGGGATAAGATGAACTGTTTCAAGAAATTTTTCCTGAGCTGAAGTGAGGAAGCGGATTGTTTTGAATTTCAAATGAGAAAAAAGTACTGACAGGAAAAAAAATGTAGACAACTGCAAAGTTTTTCACACAGCTATAAAATTCCACTGAAATGGTAAATTATACTCTTTGTGAATACAAATTACAAACTTGGCAGCGTTTGCGCTTGAACTTGTCATTTGAAAACCAAAAATAAAGCTTCTCACCTGTTTTGTCACATTAACACAAAGGTTATTTTGCTCGCTTGGTGCAGGCCAGTCAGATAGCGGGGACACTGGGATCTGGGAGGGGAAAAAAAAAAAACACAAAAAACATCTTGCTTCATTAGACTTGATACTGATGCCGTCCGTCTTTTAAACCAGCAGGAAAAGTTGGCAAAGGTGTTCTCACCAAAAGGTCGGACACTTGTTCTTGCGCAGGTTTTGGAATCTGTGATGACAACATTCGCATTGATTTCAGAGAACAGATCATTTGAAAACAGTTTTTGAAAAACTTGCGCAGACTTGCTTACTTGGATTAGACTCAGGTCCGAGAAGTAGGAGAGCGCGCTGAGATTTGGGTCTTTGGTGCACGACTGAGGGGTTACCAGGCGAGTACAGGACAAAGACTCGGATCTTAAGAAGCCTGCAAGATGAGCAAAACACTTAAGTGTTTCGGGTGGCTGGAAAATGAAGGTGCATACATCTCTATATAGATACTGTATATACATATTTGTAACTACTTTTTTTTTATTTTTTACGTGGCGTCATCTTACGTGCAGGATTGCGATTAAGACAGAATGCACTGGTGGCTCCCGGAGACGGCTGACGAAGGAGACCTCGCACAGATGAACTGGTGAAATACGTCTGGATGACATCGTTGACCTACAACACGGATTTGAACGTCACATACGCAGCAAGAACTTGAGTCATGCACCTGGTTCTGAATAGCCGCATTAAAAGTCTGATGGAATATTGTATGAGACATTGTCAAACATCACCAACGTGTTCCTGTTACCCGATAAAAATGTCTGCTGTGGCCGACGCTGATTGGTTGCGCTGGTGCGAAGTGATACGAGTCCCCTAAAGAGGGAAGCTGAAGTGGAGCAGTGGGAACCTTGAAATGGTCAACTGCTGGCAGAAAAAAAATCAATCAATCAATCAACATTGAAACACTGCCGGTCGTCTCCTTGTGATGAAACCGATTCAGCAATTTGCACATTAAACTTGAGTTGAATCCAATCAACTGTACTTAGGCAACGATTCTTTCATGTACCACTACGTAATTGATACGAATAGCATAATTGCCACCCAATATTTTTATGTTACTCCCACAATAACAAAATATAAATGTGCTTTCTAGAATTTTTTTCCCTTTTATGTATGTGTAGATTCTCAGTCATCCAGGCCACCGTAATCTAATGTAGACAGAAATGACAATACCCACAGGCATACGTTCTTTATCCTCTGTAAAGATTGACTGATATTCCTGCAGTTTACTGAGGAGTGAACATCTCCAACTACATCTTCATGTATGTATGATGCTGCTCCAAGGAGCCCAAGGCATGCACACCAGAAAGAAGAGTATCTCAAGGCACCACTGTATATTGCCGTGTAGGAATTAGTTGCAACCATTTACCTGCAGATTGAACACAAAACAAAGATTCAGTCACAGTGACTAAAGAAGAATCCACATTGGTCCGGAACATCTGCCACTTCTCAATGCATGCTCCTGACCTGCAGAGCACACACCCCAAAAAATATTGTCCTTGAAACAATGCCAAAACCAGGCACTTTTACATGCACCGATGACACCTTACTTCGCTTTCTGATGACATTCTGTGAAGATGGTACTCAGGTCAGCAACGCCACAGTCACCAATGTCACAACAGCAGCCGATGTCGCAGACACCAGGAGTTAAATCGCAGGCACAAGCTGGATAGTAAGACACAAACCTTGACGTTAGTCTGTATTAGATATTCAGTATCAGTCTTTACAAGCCTGACATTGACAGAGTTGCATTTGTTGCCTTGTACTTGTGACCTGTAATGACAATCGAGCTTGATTTAATATGACTAACAATTTACACATACAGTAAATTAAATGAAACAAAAAAAAAAGGGGGGGGGGTTGCTGATGTAAATTACCCTTTGAGGCCCCCACATTTGGAGGCGCAGTGCTTCCGACTGTATCACTTGTCGACTCCGTGGTGCCACTGGGGAGACTGGTGGAGTTCACGCTGTCGGTGGGCCCCTGAGAAGGGGTCGCTGAGTTAACAGATTCCCCGTTTGTTGGAACTGCACTTGGTGAGATGGTAGCAGCGATGGAAGCTTGGTTATCTGCAACGGGAGTACCAGTACTTCCGACCGAAATATTTATCGACTCATTCGCGCCAGGGAAGCGACTGCTGAAGTTCACCCGGTCGGTGACCCCCGGAGAGGGGGTCGCAAAGCTCACGGCTTGCCCATCAGTCGGCGTTGTCTCCGTTTGTGCCAAGCACCCACCCGAGAAGACGACGAGGATGAGACGGCCCCATTGGCGGCTGTTCATGTCCTCACAAATCAACCACGCTACGCATTTTATTCCTCGGCGGCTATTTATTTGGAAGCTTGAGAAACCTTTCGTTTATTTTTGAACGTAACGTTACAGTAAACCGAGGCAAACGCGTTTCGAGCGAGCTAGTGAAACTTGCTAACCAAAAGTGGTTGCGATGGCTTCTCGTTACCAAGGAAGTTGAAGCAGGAACTTCCGGTTACAGGGGAAAATCAAACCCTACCGTAAAGCCCTTAGACGAAGGGATATACTTTTTCATGTGTTCTGTACAGATACTTGTGCAGAAGTTCTCGTAGAAGCTTAAGGAGCGAAATGTTTCTTTCGTTTAATCAAACAAAACAAAAATAGTAACCTTGTAAGCAAACATTGTTTTTAATGTCAAATTATTTTTGTTTGCATTTTTAGTTCAAATGCATTGTGTAAAAAGAAGCATTGTCTTTTTCCAGTTTGATTAGAAGTCGCGATTAGAGGCTGGTGAGTCATTTCTCAAAACACAGAGACATGCAAAAAGCCCATTGTCTCCACCCAGAGGTTTGTTTAATAAGTGAGTGATTTGTGGTCAAATCTTTCTGAGCTTGTTTAACCGAACAATATTGTCTCTGCCTTTGACAGGACGCCAGTTCAAAACAGTTGCTGCAGGCTGACTGTGCGCACATGACTTCTCGTGTGTTTTGCAAACTGTCCTGATGCATAAACAAACTATGCGCTGCTAATCTTGGTTTCAATGCTTTAGCACACAGGACAGAAAGCCGTGGGAGTGGGTGGGGTGGGGTGGGGGGGGGGGTGACAAAACAAAACCCAAAAGTACAGGAAGAAAACAGTTTTATCTCTTGGCTTAAACTACATTGCTGATCAATCCACCGAAACTTGACATTTAAATTGTGCAATTGAACTAGGACCACTGTTCTCTTTGTTTGGCTGTGGAGCTGAAACAAGACACTCCTTGTCCTTCCCTCAACTTTCACAGGAAAGAGTTGATCAAGTATCAGGAGGAGGGAACTTACAGGACAGCTGAATGCCTCTTTTCACTCTGCTTGCAGCAAAATTCTGTTGGGACAACCCACTGAGAGTTTTGGGACTCACGTGTCAGAGAGGCTGTAAAACAAGCCCACAGGGCCTCGGGAGGCAAAGTCCAGATGTTAGTGGACCAGACGAGAAGGATATTCTATTGCGGAACGAAGTGACAGGAAAAGGCTGAGAATCACGGCCCTGGTAAATATTTGACAGAAGAGGAGAAAGGACTTCAGACAAAGCCAACAGACTATATTTTCTGCAGCGATTTTATCTGTCCAATGAATCCTTTTGCTGAAGCCATGTCAGAGGACAAAGAGTTAACCTACAGCGATGCCATCCAGAAGGCCGGCAGCTCTATGTTTCGCTTCCCGCTCATCTCAGTGAAGGGAATTCCATTAATGAACCATATCGCCAATAACTTTGACGCCGTCTCAGCTTTCTGTCCTGACCCATCAGACATCCTTATCGCCACCTACCCGAAAGCCGGTCGGAGAAAATGCACTGCTTCTCTCCACCTTGACAATATGGGATGATGTTGTTTCATGGTGTTCTTGTACTGTCGTCGGTTTAAGGGACAACATGGACCCAGGAGATAGTTGACCTGCTTCTTCACAACGGTGATGCGGAGGCCTGTAGACGAGCACCCACGCCGGTCCGCAGTCCTTTCCTGGAGATATGCAGCCCACCACCAATCCCCTCAGGTGCGTACCGCATGTTGTTGCAATATGTTCGAAATTCACTTGATACATTGACACAAGCCAAGTCAAAAGAGATAAAATCAAAAGTGAACCCCCCCGCCAAAAAAAGACGCAAAATGCGGGGATACATGCTTTTCAGTGGAGCAACATATTGTATCACCCATCGATACATTTTCTATCATGCTTGTTCTCTTTTGGGTAGTGGATGAGGTGATGTCTCTCCCAGACCAAATACTGTATATACAAGTATACACTCTGTACATTATATATTGAATATAATGTTTATTTTGGACTTTTTGTAGTATACCGATTCACATTCAATGAACAGTTCCTGTCCACTGCCCCCATTCACAACTGCCAAGCAGCTGACTAGCAACCAATGCAAGATGTAAGGAAAGACTTCAGCTTTCCCACGACCCAAAAGTGCACATGCTGATCTGCACCACATCAGAGTGAGAGCCATTTGTATTTTGGTTACCTTAGAGCGGGACAACAAGAGTTGGAGAACAAGTTCACGTGGAGACAGCATTTGATCTGACCTGCTGCTTGAGTCTAAAAACAAACAACAGCAAATGTTCAAATTAGATAACAATCTTTCTGTTTCGAACACATTTTTCTCATGTGCCTTTATAAAAACTGAAATGACCCCTGCACCAAAAAACAACAAAAAAAAAAAAAAAAACAAACAAACAAACAAAAAAAACCCCCAGCTCTGAGCACGGTATGGTACATCACTGCACACTACAACCACAAATATTCCAAATACTTGGTAGAAGGAAAACATCCTTTTCATCTGGGTTCTTCTCGAAAACAAATTGACACACCAACACACACAGCCTGACTTTGCATTCTCCAGTCGAAATCGACTGCAACCAAAGGAGCAGGCTTTTTTGGCACGGCAGCCAGAAGGCACACACAAGAAGGAAGGCAATCTCTCGCCCCTTCCAGGAAGGGGCGAGAGATTGGTGACCCCTGCTCTGCTGCAAATACATCTTTTCCATGTGAATTCTCAGGTATTCAGCTTCTGGAAAAAATGGCTCCCCCAAGAATCATTAAGACACATCTGCCAATTCAGCTGGTTCCAACTGGGTTTTGGGAAAAAAAATGCAAAGTAAGTTGACGTAAGTAGGGATTCACAGACGGCAACGCCACTCATGCCACCTCAACATGAATTCTTTTTGAAGGTGTTCCTTGCATTGTGGCTTTCACTCTCCCCTCTGTCTCGTGCACAGACTATCTATGTAGCACGCAATGCAAAGGACAACACGGTGAGCTACTACCACTTTGGTCGCATGAATATGACTCAGCCTGAGCCTGGACCCTGGGAGGACTACGTCCAGAAATTCATGCGTGGAGAAAGTAAGTGGAGCAGTATCGTACGGCCCAATTGAAATCCAAATTTACCCTCAAATGTACTTACACTGTATGAAATCTGGGCCTGTTTTAGTTGAACAGAAAAGTTGTTTTTTTTTCCTTAGTTTTTTTATATGGTAACATGACCGGTTCCTTCTGCCATCGAGCAGTCGTAAGGCCGTACGTCGTCGGCACAGATAGGGGAACCCGTGGCAAATAGATCATACTTTTTGGACCAATTGAGTGCAATTGTATAATTTCCCCCACACTCACGTGCTGCGCAGTGCCGTGGGGCTCCTGGTACGATCACGTGAAAGGTTACTGGCAGGAACGAGAAAAGAGGAACATCCTTTACATCTTCTATGAAGACATGAAAGAGGTAGTGATTTCACATCTCTCCTGTGGCATTCATTGCATTTTTATGTGCAACACACACAGACGCCCGCGCGCGCACACACACACACGCACGCACGCACGCACAGACAACACATTCTTGGAATTATTTAGTCTGCCAGAAGCTTCTTTGAAGAAGCTCGGCACATACCCCGCTGTTACTTTTCCATGCAGGATCCCAGACGTGAAGTGGAACGCATCATGAAGTACATGGACTTGTCCCTCTCTGATGATGTCGTCGGCAGCATTGTGGAGCTGACGACCTTCAAAAACATGAAGGAGAACCCGATGGCCAACTACACCTGCATTCCTGAGAATGTTTTTGACCAGTCCATCTCCAGCTTCATGAGAAAAGGTCATTGGACTTGAGTCCAGTCCTGTTAGAGTAAAGCAGTAACCTCTTGAGGTCTTGGGAGTTCTTGCTTTTCCCTCTGCGGAGGATGTTACGGGTGGGGAACCTTTCGCCTGTCATAAATATATGAAGAATTAGGATATAACATTCTCAGGTTCGAAGAATTTGTCAGATAAATGATTTGGTGCTTTTAAAAACTGTTCCTCGGAGGCTTTTAAGACCCTGTCAAGTTGTTTCTTATCATTTCAGTTTTCCCAATTAGTGTGCATTTTCCATGTTAGTTATTATGATGACTCTACTGTTACCGCCCAAGCTAGCGAATGGCTAGCGCCTCTCGTCACGGAGCGGTGGGATACACTTCTCTACCCACCATTCAAGCCGTTATCTTCTTTTTGTTTGTCCTCAACAGGAGAAGTCGGAGACTGGAAAAATCATTTCACACCTGAGCAGTCAGCAGAGTTTGACGAGGACTACGAGAAGAAAATGAAGCAAGTCAACATTCCGTTCAGAACACAGTTCTAAAAGGCTTCGCGTTGTTTCAGTGTCGTGTACCGAGTCATTTCTCCATTGTTGCTTGTTACAACTGCAGTATAACTGAGCAGTATAGTAAAATGATATCAAAAGTGTTTTGCAGTTGTAAGAAAGCCTGCTGATGCTACACGAGAACTTGTTTCTCGTCCAAGCAACTTTTGGGTGAAAAAGAAATCTACGACAAAGCTTCTCAAAAGAGATCAAGAAGAGAAGAGAACAATATGTAGAGATGACATCCGTGTGGTGTATCGTTACTAGCCTCGAGCAGTTTACAGCATGATCCGAGTTCACGAGGGAATACAGTAATGTGGTACGAAATTATTCAAGCCATTTTGGGGAAAGGATTTATGCCGTGTCACTTCCTTGTCACAATATTGACTTTATGAAATGGTTGACTAAAGAAACACATCCACACCCAAAGTGTCATTAACTCCAAAAGTTAAAAACTCAACATAATTTAGCATGTTGCTCCTGGCACTCAGATTATGGCTCGCGAGCCTTCCATCCACTTGCTTTGAATCTATCCTTTCAGGCATTTTCCATCGCACTTGTGCATATTGGGGACTGGTTGCAGGACACCTAAAGACAAACAAGGTTTCACGCTCACAAGTTGAGATTCAAACGGCACCTCAGAACGGTGTGTCGATCCACTCCAGCATTGTGTTGCCTTCGCTTGAATCACTGGAGTGGATTGGATGGATCGGGGAACGAAACATCTCGGTTCCTTCACACGTTCCGTACCAAGGGAAACCTTTGTCTCACTCTATATGGAACAAGCTTACAGGAGCTGAAATATTTAGGATTCGTCGAATGGCAATTCGACACAGCTCGACACACAAGGTCGCAGTGCTCACAGTTGGACTTACAATGAGGTCCGCACACTCTGATGCCTACGTGAATGTAACATGCATTAAAATATGACTTTCTGTCCTTTGGTCGTGCTTTCACTGAATATTGATTTGGGGAGAAAGGCATGTTTTGCGGGCAGGGAGGGTTGGCAAAGCTATGGGAGCTCATCAAGAAATGTGTGAGTGATGGATTTTGGTTTGGAGCGACCTCGGTCCTCCAGGTCACATGTTTCAGATGTCTTGCTGCAACCATGAACGGCACCCGAACGGCTTCTCCTGGTCACATTAAGGGTGTCGGCTGTTGGCACTGCCCACTGAGGCAACAGGGATGAGGAAGGACTCGAATCGCTCCCACCTGCTCACAGTAAAAGGGATTTTTCTTTTCCTTACAACAAGACTTTGGCACCAGGTCTGCTTTCTGACCTCCTCCGCTGGACCTCCTCATCACCTCCTACCCTAAAAAACAAGCTAGGTGGAGTCGACGACCTTCAAGAACATGAAAGAGACCCCCGATGGCCAACTCCACCTTTATGCACTAAAGCAGGGTTGTCAAACCCGTTTTCGTCGCGGGCCACATTTGAGTTACCGTTTCCCTAGCAGGGCTGTGATGACTGAAATCATTAAAAAAAAAAAAAAAAAAGTCAAGAATACCGGTTTATTCAACTATTGTTTAAGTTACTGTAATGAGTTGTTTGGAAACAGGAACATGCTTACAACATTCATTCATTAATTCATTCATTTTCCGAACCGCTTTATCCTCACTAGGGTCGCCGGGGGTTATGGTGCCTATCCCAGCTGTCTTCGGGCAGTAGGCAGGGGACACCCTGAATCGGTTGCCAGCCAATCGCAGGGCACAGAGAGATGAACAACCATCCACGCCCACACTCACACCTAGGGACAATTTAGAGTGTTCAATCAGCCTGCCATGCATGTTTTTGGAATGTGGGAGGAAACCGGAGTACCTGGAGAAAACCCACGCAGGCCCGGGTAGAACATGCAAACTCCACACAGGGAGGCCGGAGGTGGAATTGAACCCGGTACCTCTGCACTGTGAAGTCGACGTGCTAACCACTCAACTACCGGGCCGCCTGCTCACAACATGTCTCTTATTTATTACATATGAGAATTTGAAATTGTGTTCCATATTTTAGCAAGCATCATGGAAGTTGCCATGTCCGATTTGCTTTCGTGGGCCACATAAAATGATGATCTGGCCCCCAGGCCCTGACTTTGACACCCGTGCACTAAAAGTTTGGCGAGTTACTGCTTTTCACTCTGTTTTACGTTCACAAGTCCAAGTTAAGTCAACTGATGTTGTCAAACAAGGGTGAGGACAGGCTAAACCGTTTCGTGTTCTTAAATGTATGAGAATGTGATGTAAAACTAACAAATGATTGTCACCGCATGGTATGAATTGATGAGTCAGAGTTTTTAGACGTTTTTCGAGATGCATGTCAGCTTAATTTCAGGAGAAGTTGGTGATTGGAAAAGTCATTTCAACGTACCGTTCAGAACACAGTTCAAAAAAACTTACAAGCATTTCAATAAAGACTATCGAAGACTGGCCATATCAATGGCAGAACCTTAACTGAATAGAGCCTGCGTTTTACCTCCTGAAGAGGAGACCCAAGGGAGAAACCACCAGAAGCAAACAAGAACTGAACGGGGCTACAGAAAAGGCCCGAAAAAGCATTTCAAATGGCGACCGCAACAGCCTGGTGAAATCGGTGAGTCGCATGCTTGATGCGGTTATTGCAGCGAAGTGTTATGCCACCAAATATGAAATGTTATTCACTCCAAGTCTGTTCCAATACTTTCGCTCGCTTCAAAAGTGGGTGGCTTCAAACCAAAGGTGCTCTGCCCTAAGTTGTCAAACACACCTCGATGTAAAGATGGAAAGTTTAAACTAAACAGGCAAGCTGGCCCCTTTGCAGAAAAGCTTACTTTTTGGGTGTGGTGCTGTCAAATTACTACTGGCAGTCATTTGGCTTGAAATCACATCAGCAGAAGATCTATGGAAAATAAATAAATACATAAATATTCAGCGGTGGCAAGTGCTGAGACCAGAGTAAAAGAGAGGAGGAAGGACTTCATACAGACACAAGGGCCACACTGAAAGGGCAACCGCAAAAACCTCAGCCATGTCGGAGAACCAGACTGTCATGCCTCGCGCGCTCTTGGTCCCAGTAAAAGGGATCCTTCTGCCGGATCACATTGCCAAAGACCTTGATGCCGTGTCCGCTTTTTGTCCTCATCCATCGGACATTCTCATTGCTGCCTTCCCAAAATCAGGTTTGATTACCTTTATGCTTCTGTTCGCCGTCTCTTTTTAGGGGCCTAATGTGCCATTCAAACGGAGGACGATTTCATTGTCGGTCTACGGCAAGTCTGCTTCAGTCTCGGGTTACGGCTTTGGCATCTCACATTTCTGACCTTCTATGTCGAATTTCCATGTTCGCCCTTTGCAGTGCGGGTTTGTTTTTTTCCAGGTTCGCCAGTTACCTTCCACATTCTCAAAAAGTGCATGGTATGTTCATGGCATACTCTATATTGTCCACAGGCAAGATCGTAAGTGTGACTGTTTTTCTCTCGATATGTGCCTTGCGATTGGCTTGCAATCAGTCAAGAGCGCACACTGCCTCTTGCCCAGAGTCAGCTGCGACACACTGCAGCTCCCCTGTGACCCGAAAGAGGACAAATCGTCGAGCAATGGATCGATAGAGTGAATGTGGTGTCTGGATGATGCCGTGCATCGGAAGGTCAAATAAGTCACGTGTTCTTGTACCTTTGGGTGACAAGGCTCGACGTGGACCGCGGAGATCGTCGACCAGCTTCTTCATAACGGAGATGTTGAGAGCTGCAGACGAGCCCCAATCACCGTCCGAACTGCTTTCCTCGAGGCTAGCAACCGTCTGCGGACAAAATCGGGTGCGTAGACCTTAAAGTGGATCCCACTACATTGTACAGGTTTTCCAAATTTGAAAATATAGTGGAAAATTCTTAAAACAATTGTCTGTTCCTTGCGGAACAAATAGTTTGGAGTGGTTCCTTGTCTTCCAAGAACCACAGTTTATGAGCTTTTCCAAATTCCGAGTGGTCAGAGCTGCCTTTTCACGCTGCACTTACCAACACGCCATGGACAATAAGAAAGGCTGCCGGAGTGCTAACAGCAATAGACCAAACCGAGTGCGTTGTTAAAAGGCCTTAACAGCGGTTATGAGAGACAAAAGCAAAAAGTTGAAATCTTTCAAGCAAACTTAATCAGTCAACATTCTACCCCCCGCTTTGCATGCTTCAGACAAGCTACACGTTTTTCTGGGGTGACCGAGCCGTTTGCACCCAAAAGGAGAGGGCACTTCACGAGGCAGTTGTCACAAGGACGACAGCCTTTAGTTTCTTATTCCTTTGTAAAACCACAGATGGTGGAATATCATTTTTAAAAAATGTTTTTAATGAAAAAGGGATGATGACAACAGGAAAAAGTTGGGCCTGTCTGATATTTTTTATCCGGAATCCTGTTCTTCCACATAAACCCCAGTGAAGAGGACAAAGCTCAAATGCAAAATGAGAACACTTGCAAGGAGCCACAGTAGGTCAAAAAAAAACCAACAGGTAGATTGAACAGCCAAGATGGCTCAACCTGACTTCAGCTCTTGAGATCACTCACTGGACCGCACACACAACACGATAAATGAGTGACTTGAGCTACGATCTTGGTCACAGAGCAAATTCAATTCGTAAATCAAGGCAGCGCTAACTGATAGATTTGCCGCAAATCATCAGGTCTCCATCAACTGAAGGAAATGGCTCCCCCAAGAGTCATCAAGACGCATCTGCCAATCCAGATGGTTCCGGTCGGCTTTTGGGAAAAAAAGTGCAAAGTGAGTCGACAAAGGCCAAGCACCTGCACAAGTGGCAACTACGAACCGCCACTCATCCGATAACGTGACGTGTGTTTTAAAGACCATCTACGTTGCCCGCAATGCCAAGGACACCGTGGTGAGCTTCTACCACTTCCATCACATGAATTTGGCCAGTCCCGAGCCTGGGCCCTGGGAGAGTTTCGTCCACAAGTTCATGCACGGGGAGTGTAAGTAAAGACATCAGGACGATTCCTGCAGGTCAGTGACTTCCTGAACGTTGTCACCGCAGTGGCGTGGGGCTACTGGCACGATCACGTCAAAGGTTTCTGGGAGGAACAAGAAAAGAGGGACATCCTTTACCTCTTCTATGAAGACATGAAAGAGGTAGTGAGGTCAAACCTCTGTCGAGTCATTTGTCGCTGGTACTTCTCTGTTCACGAGGAGAATTGTGCATTTTAATGCAGTAGTTCTGCGTGGCTTTAGTAAGTCAATTGGACATGAAGAATACTTCTCGGTGCAGAACAGACTTGGTTTTTCTCCTTTCGTTCCCTCGCCCAGAATCCTCGGCGCGAAGTGGAGCGCATCATGAAGTACCTGGACTTGTCCCTCTCTGATGACGACATCGGCCACATCGTGGAGCTGACGACATTTAAGAACATGAAGGAGAACCCGATGACCAACTTCAGCTTCTTTCCGCCAGAGATTTACAATCAATCCATCTCCAAATTCATGAGAAAAGGTCATTCAATCGTGATGCAACCACCATCATGCAACTACGCACATTTCAACTGATGTTCACAAACATTCGGCCATTCTCTTTTAAGTGTCCCAACATGTGGTGGGGCTGCCTGTTTCCCAATCAAGCATCACTTAGGCCATCATGTAAAAAAAAAAAAAAAAAAAAACAAACTGGCGTGTCTCCTCCTTTTGTTCTGTTCACAACAGGAGAAGTTGGTGACTGGAAAAACCACTTCACACCAGAGCAGTCGGCGGCATTTGACGAGGACTACGAGAAGAAAATGAAGCAAGCCAACATACCATTCAAGACAGAATTGTAACGAGCTTTGCGGTCTTTCACTTGCTACGACCGCATTTCTCTGCTGCGTGTGACAACTGCAGTTGACCATCACAGTCAAATTAAAAAAAAAAAAAGGGGAAGGGGGGGGGGGGGGGGTTGGTTCCCATTTGTGAGGAATCTCGTTAATTATGCTTCATTGGAACGTGTTGTGAGGGTTGTTGATCCAACTTTTTTTTTGGGGGGGGGGGGTCAAGAATAAAGCCAGAAAATGAGTTTAAAAGTGCATCAGTAAATAAAGATTATTGTTCTTACTTTTCTCTCTTCTTCATTTGTCCGTGCGACTGCCATTACGTTGCCGCCTGGTGGCCAAGAAGGGAACACCGGAAGGTGCAGCAATATGAATTCCAGCATTCAATCATGATCCATCATGTGATATTTTTACATTCTCTTTAATTATGCTTTTACTCTCTTTTTGTGCAGCATATATTATTGAGTGCTATTTTCCATTTTGGAATCACATTAAAATCTTTCAGTTGTTTTTTTTTTTTTCTGGGTGGCGGCTGCACAAGATTAATGGCATTTCCATTCCATTTCAACGGGTCGTGTAATTTGACTAATTCCTAATTTGTGATTTCTGAAACAAGAGATGCTGTCGGGGCAGAGTTTTAGCTGCAACATTCGTTGCAGTGTCACGTCTTACGTGACACTGAGGAATGTCAATTGGAAACCACACGCCTGACTCAATCGAAATGCTTTGACTTTCAACGTGCTCTGCATATCCTGATGCTTAAAATCATGAATGTCACATGCCTTAAAAAGAATACTGTCAAATGTCCTGTGGTCAGGTTTTTATTGACTTAATCTAGGTGGGTAGAAAGGGGCGTATTGGGAGAAAGAAGGGTGGAAAAGGAAGCTCATCAAGAGACGTGAATGATGGATTTCATTTCGTAGCTTGCGTTAGTGTTACAGTTTGGGGCAAGGAAGTTAGAGGAAAGAGAATTGGGCTGAAGTGCAAAAAAGATGAGCGGTCTTTAGAAGACTAAAAGCACCTTGTACCTTCTCCTGATCACTTTTTGGAGTGTGGTGCTCTTCTTGGCGCTGTACGCTGAGGGTTTGTTGGATTCAAAAGCAAATCAGCAGGACCCACAAGGTAAACGGGCTTTCCCTTCGGTACTCAACGCGCTTTAAACACTGTCTCCTCATTTTATCGACGGATGACACGGAATCAGGAGCAACTCAGGGTTCAGTGTCTTGCTCGAGGACACGTAGGAGGCATGGTCACAACGGTTGCCGATCGAACCCGCAATCTTTGGGTTTGAGAGAGCCACCGAAACAGGGCAGGGAAAGCAGGCAATTATACAGTAACAGCAAACGGATAAGCGGTCGACCAACCACCCTGCAAGGACAGAGAATCTTCCGGTTTCTCCGCCATCATATTTAAAGCGTGGTGCTGTTGACACAGCATAATTGAGTCCTCTTGCCCTGCGGCTCCTGATGATTAGCTACAAAGCCCAAAGGATCATTGGGATGAGAAAGGACTTCATACTAACACGCTGCGAGGGCACCCTCAACACTTTTGGCTTGAGCTCAGTCATGTCAGAGAACCAAACTCCCATCTCGCGCTCGCACTTGGTCACAGTCAAGGGGATTCCTCTTCCAGACCACATCGCCAAAGCCCTCGAGGGAGCAGCCGCTTTCTCGCCTCATCCGTCGGACATCCTCATCGACTCCTACCCTAAATCAGGTTTGATAGCCGTCATGCTTCTCGTCATGTGGCAGTTTGCGGTTAAAACAACAATAAAACATTAAAACTGTCTGCATGACCTAACAGTAGAATACTATTCAAGTAACTTTTTGAAAAATAATCGCCATCTTTATTTTATGTATTTATTCAGTTCATTGGTACAGTGCACATAAATCAACACAAGAATAAATACTGTAAATTCGCCGCACTTGGCATAAATGCTCATTTTCAGCCGTAGCCCCAGGGCAGGTCTATAAAATAGCACAGTGAGACGCATAAAATTTTAAGACTACAATGAGAGAAATAAAAACCAAATAGGTAAGCCATCATGAAAGAAACGATGCAAACAGTTGCAGTACTCAATTACAAGACAAAAGACCAGCACAGACAAATCACTTTGAGCTACAAATTGAGCTACAGTGGAATGGGCTGGAGTCTGGAAGCAGTGTTTAGTGCTTGTCTGATGTATTTTTAGCCAATGTTTACGTTTTTGTTTTGCTTTTTTTTTTTGTGGGGTTTTTTTTTTTTTTTGCATGTGCCTGTAATTCCTTTTTCAGTTACTATTTGATTACGTGTTCCCGGAGCAATCATTTTGAGATTTTCCTGGGATGATTTCCATCTCTCTCTGCTGCAAGACATCCAATTCAAATGACGCGATGGAAAAACATCGGGTGTGTCGACCTCAAATCGACTAAGGGGTGCACGCCGAGGCAGGTACATTGCAAGCATGACTCATTCATGATGGAGCCAGTGCCCTGGTGGCCGTTGGAAATTTGGGTACGTTTCCCAAACGGCCGGGTCTCAATGAATATTCAATGGGTATCTGAAGGAACAGATACTTTCAGTAGTTAAGTGTTAAGTCGTTTTTTTATGTGCGGGGCAAACAGATAAATCATCCACCCATCGCGTGAAGACAACATGCATCTTCGGGCCTCTCGTGATTATATTCTGGGTGTCCGAATGACACGATTGACAACGCCCTCTGAGGGTTTGTTGGTTTTTAAACCGATGTGAGGGAGCTGTAAGGCAAATATTCATATACACATCAACCTTAGTCATGTCAGACAACCAGCCCGTCATCCCTCGCTCGCTCATTGTCAAAGTACAAGGGGTTTCTCTTCCGGACCACATCGCCAAAGCCTTCGAGGCCGCGTCTGCTTTCACTCCTGATCCGTCAGACCTCATCATCATCTCCTACCCTAAATCAGGTTTGATAATTGTCCTGCTTCTTCTTGTGGTTTTTGAGCAAACTTTTTGGCTTAAGTGGGGCAGTTTGCAGCTTTAAAAACAAAACAAAAACAAAACACAATCTGTAATTAATATTTGTGCTTCGTACTTGCCAAACCTTTTCAATGCCACGAGCAGTAGAGTACACACATTGAGTTCTTATGACACATACGTTTATTAACTCATTCACTCCCAAAGACGTTTTTAAACGTCTTTTCAGACTTGGTCCAGAATTGGCTGGTACTGAATGAGTTAAAGCCACCTTTGAGAGCAGAAACGAAACGAAGGAATAGGCAGAATTTCTGAACACTCAAGAGCATGAGTACATTTGTTCTGTGTCGCCACTTGCAATTGACTAATATCGATTTTCCATATCCTATGTTGGCTGTTCAGCAATTTCATGTGCAGATTAGTTAAAAACGAGTTTGTGAAGTTACTCGGGGTAATTTTTTATGATAGCGTTTTACTGAGATGCACAAGCGAATTCTATCGCAAATAGCTGAAGGGGAGTTTTCAATTCTTTACAAAGACTAATATGCATCCCATATAGATTTGGTGTCCGTGTATTTTTTTTAGCTTTTTTTATGGCAAGTTACTGGGTACCGGCAGCTAATTTTCTATGTTGCATTTACGTCATGAATAGACGCTTCATACATTTCAGGTGCTGCTTGCCAATCTTTCAAGAAGGACGTGGACATTTATGTCCATTGAAAGTGATTTCTAGGTCCAAAGTTGTTTTAACTGCAATCTGCAACTTGCACGAGTGAAAGAAACACTCATGTCTTCAGTCCTCAGCTCCCCCTTGACACACAGAGCCATGTGGCCATCCATTTGGAAAGACGCTGAAAGTGACGTCCGGATGACGTCATTCACTCTCAGGTGCTCTCGATGTTTACTGGAAGTCACGATGTATTCTTATGCATTTAAATGATCAGGGACGACATGGATCCAGGAGATAGTTGACCTCCTTCTTCATAACGGAGATGATGGGAGCTCAAAACGAGCTTCCATCGTCAAGCGCCACCCTTTCCTCGAGGCTTCCACTCAGCTATGCAAACAATCGGGTAAGTTAGACCACGACTGGATCTCGTTGGACCGTACAGGTACTCCGATCCAAGCATCCTCTCAGTGCAGGACACAGGCTGAACAAATATAGCAACATCTCTGTGCCCAGTGGAACCACTGACAGTTCAGATATACAGTACTGTATTTGTTATGAACCATCAGGTCTCGATCTCCTGAAGGAGATGGATCCCCCGAGAGTCATCAAGACACATATGCCGCTTCAGCTGGTTCCAGCCGGCTTTTGGGAAAACAAGTGCAAAGTAAGTTGATGTGGTCAAGCACCTGTGGGGATGACCGATCCCGAACCGACCCTCATTTCATAAAGTGATGTGTTTTAAAGATAATCTACATCGCACGCAATGCCAAGGACACCCTGGTGAGCTACTACCACTTCCTTCGCATGAGTAAGATCAGTCCTGAGCCCGGACCCTGGGAGGGATTCATCCACAAGTTCATGCGTGGAGAGCGTAAGTGCGAGTGTCAGCGGGTGAGGAAAATTCGAGCAGGTCAGTGACGTCCTGAACGTTGTCTCTGCAGTGGGATGGGGCTCCTGGTACGATCATGTGAAAGGGTACTGGGAGGAGCGCGAAAAGAGGAACATCCTTTTCCTGTTCTATGAAGACATGAAAGAGGTCGTGAATTAAGACCTCGCCCGAGTCACCTTCCCGGGGCTCATGTTTGTTTGGGGAAGGCGGTGCGCTCTGTGGGCTCCTCGGGATCTCGGCAAGTTTATTGCTGCATTGCCACTGGCTTAGTAGTTTATGGGTTGCATGGGTGTGGACTGGGATGTCAAGCCTCTGGTGATAGCTTGCATCAAGTGGCTGTTGCATCACTATTGGAGTCCATCAAAAGTGCCTCTCGGGGTGGTCCTTGGGTCGTGGGAGGTCGGAGATGCACGGGCATCTCTCAATTCTTGACATAATAATTGTATTTCTTTTTTGTTTTGTTTTGTTTTTTTGTCCCAAACCCTAGAATCCCAGACGTGAAATTGAACGAATCATGAAGTACCTCGACTTGTACCTCCCTGATGATGTCATCAGCCACATTGTGGAGATGACGACCTTCAAGAACATGGAGGAGAATCCAATGGTCAACTATAGCTTCTTTGGCAAAGAGATTTTTGATCAGACCATCTCCAAATTCATGAGAAAAGGTCATTCAACATTTATGCAACCACCATCAAGCTACTGCGCATATGTATTTCAACCGATTTTTACAACGGTGATAACTAGTCGGCCATTTTCTTTAAACGGGAGTAGGGATCCAATTTCGGCTATTGGTTTTCCATTAGGCTTCATTTTGTTCTCATATTTTTAAGCATAATCTAATAAACTGGCAACTCCCATCCCCCCTTTCATGTGCTCAACAGGAGAAATCGGTGACTGGAAAAATCATTTTACGCCGGAGCAGTCAGCGGAGTTTGACGAGGACTACCAGAAGAAAATGAAGAATGTCAACATACCATTCAGAGCACAGTTCTAACGGGCTTTGCAATGTTGCAGTGGCTCCTAATTGGCTTTAATTTTTTTCAGATGTTGGGCGTTGCCACTGTAGCATAACATCACACTAAAATAGAATATAGTGACACAGTTGTTTTCTAGGTAAAAATGTCGATGTTACAGGACTTAGAATAGAGAAAGTACATACACTTACCATAGTGAAAGAGCTACATCAACATTTTTTGTTCCACATGACCACAGAACTAATTAAACTTGTATCTCATGGCACCATGATACTGTTGTCTTGTATTGTGCAGTGTTTTAGGGCTTACCTGTATTCAGATTCTTAACCCAGTGTAATTTGCTTGTCACAATATTGACTGTACCTAATTTACTTTCTGAAGATGTACGGTTGACTAACCAAACCTGTTCACGCCCAAAGGTTATATCGTTAAGAAAGTAAAGTGCAAACATAATACAATTTTTAAATGTGGCATTTCATTATGACTGGAATGTAATTCAGATGACTGAGCAAGAAACGGGGTACACATTCTGGTCTGGTCACAGGACAAGCAAGCACTTGCACTCTCATTCACACTTCAGGATAATTTAGTCTTCGGTGTACATAACATTAATGTTTTTGTAAAGGAGGAGAAAGCCAGCGTGACCAAAGAAAATCCACACATGCAGGGGGAGAAAACTTAATTACATCACTTACTTTTTTTTTTGTTCCTCAACAGGAGAAGTCGGTGATTGGAAAAATAATTTTAAGCCTGAGCGGTCAGCAGTTTGACAAGGACTAGGAGAAGCAAGAAATGAAGCAAGTTAACATACAGTTCAGAACAGAAATCTAACAGGTTTTGCAGCCTTTCAATTGTACATTTCACCGTTGCTGTTTGTTGGACAACACATTCAGCACAACATCACGATAAAATAAAATACTGCCCCATTAATTTTGGTTTTGACATGGATTTCACCTAGTGTATGGCAATCTAACGTAGCTTAATCATAAAGCTACGTTAGATTGCCTTTTTGGAGACTTAGGTAGTGTTAATTAGGCGTTTCAACAACACAGTCACCCAGTGGGCACACATTACACGGGGGGAAATAAGAGAAAAATGATACCAGCCATTTATCACTTTTCTCAGTGTCTTAAATATCTTCTTTTCGTTTTCCACACGAGTACAACAATAAGCAAAAACCATGGTCAACTCGCATAAAATTGTGTCCATGCTAACACCAATTTAGTATTGTACACACCTCGTGGAGTTGAGCTAGTACCTAAAGCCGAGGGGCTAATTATGAAAGAAAATGTCAAAATCGCGCTTAAAACCAGAAAATACCTTGTAGTGGTCCTGAATACGCACACTGAAGGGGAAAACTAATTATCTTGAAGGTTTACAACGTTGTTGGAAGATTCTTGTGATGAATATTCAAACATCCACTTGAGTTGTCACGCTAGCTTTACGAGCCGTTCATTTTCAATTTGCGCGCCGTCGTCGTCTGCTCGTGTCTTATTCGACCTGGTGCAATCACGTTACCCAGAGCCCCCGATGGTGACACTGCCACCTATGGGTGACACTTGTCTTAGCACACAAAAAAAATGGCTCCTCAAAAGTCTCATAGGAAAAAAACAGTGTTCTAAGCATAACTAATCCGCCATTCCTCAAACAGATCCAACAGTAGATTATAAATCAATCGCAAATATGCACATTTAGCACATTCAATCAGTGCAGTGCAAAATTTAAGGAGATAAGCTACATACTGTTCTACATGAAATGTAGCTGAACTACACTAAAGCTACGCACCAGGGAAACTTAGCGAGTTAAACACAATAAAATGACAAAATTAGCTAAACTACACCAAGGCGACGTTGGTCATGTTGACTTTTTTAAATATATACACTATATGTCTTTCGTTATCAGGAAACGATCCCTTCATACGCCTTGTTTCAACACTGAATTAGTCTGAAAAAAAGAGGGCAAAGATGTATTTGACTCCTTTCTCAAGCCTAGATATAAAACACTTCTTGTTTAATACAAATAATGTATATATTACTCATCAATAAAATATGCTCAGCAATACAGGTACACGAGTTTGTCATCATCATTTTATTTCATCTCATCGCGTAAACAATATATAAGACCAAAAGTGTTGAGACTGCATGGACATGCCCAACGTGTGTCCAGAGACCACTGACTGCAGCTAGCCGAGAGAGTTGAATCCCTGGCCGCTGGATGGATGTTGGCTTTTTTGCCCTTCATTAATGCAACCCTACAGCACACTGTGCAGAGCTCACCTGAAGCAGGGCGCCTGCACGAGGCAGTAAAGACTAAAAAGAGTAAAAGTCATGAGCTGAAAAATCTATCATAGGAAAATGGACAGAGGACACAAAAACACAACAGCTGAGAATATCCAAGTTTAACAAAAAAAGTCACTTTTAATACATCATTTCTTAGAATAAAATCTTAAATACTTTGATACTGAATTTGCAGGGACATCTCCCTTTGAGATTTCAATCTCTTTATATAGGGCTATTCTTTTTTCTTTTTTTTTTTGGTGCACATTTCCCTGTATTTTATCTTCTCTCCTCTGATGGTTGGTTCAGCTGGGCCTTATGGTTGTGATGCTCCTTTCTCTCTCTCTCTGTCTCTGTCTTGCTCTTCTCCAATTATTTCTATACAACCCTTTTAAGATCTCCTTCTTCTATATCTCTAAATAACTTCTGTACCTGCAGAGAGAAAATGAATCCGTCAAAAAGAGGGGGTGCGGCGGGGAAATTGCAGTGCACTTTTAAGTAGCTTTCCAAATGTTTTTTGGGAATGTTTCCCCCAAAAAAACGGACGCAATCAAACCACAGGGAAAAAAAAATCTTTCTCCAATGCATTATATGATTGGGGATCGATGTGAATTCCTTTTTTTCCACATCAAATCAAATAAAAGCAAGCGACTCAGGACAGAAAATATGTCATTCAGTGACACGTAAAGCGTTTTGTTGTATAAATTCTGTCCATGGTTAAAAGCGATACTAATACAGTACTACAAGAAGCGACTATTCTAGTTCTAGTCTAGAAATATACAGTATGTGTATAAAAAATGTAAATAGAAACAATTTCAGTGGTACCTCAACCTAAGAGTGAGCCCACTTACCACGTTTTTGAGATTTTTGGGGGTTTTGAGTTAGGAGCAAATATTTGCATTACGACGGCTGGATGGTGGCACAATACACGTGACATTTTGGCAGCAAGTGACCAACCCTTCAAAAAAGAGGCAAAGTGCTTCCTTCTAGCCACTTACTTTCACTCCCAGTTTAAAAAAAAAAACAAAAAAAACGTTCCAACTTAAAATGAAAGCGAAGAAAATTACACATTCTGTTAGTTTCAAGATAAGACATAATGCAAAACCCCATAGATGGGCAAACGAAACTAGTATGGACACTGCAATAATTTAAAACCTTTAAACGGCTTATATTTCTCACACAAGCAGAAAGAGCACACAATGCTCACGGTCACATATTCTCTGAGAAAGGGTCTAATTTGATTGCAGTTTAGTTGCAACGGTCTTCCGCTGACTTTCATCGTTCTCCACAATGTTTTGAGTGACAAGCGTAGCTCGGGACACAGTAAACTCGCAAGTCAAGGCACCACTGTCCTGACTAACACACTAGAGGGTGAACGTTGCTGCTACGTTCGTAACGTGGACATGAATGAGCTCGAATGCGAATGCGGAAAACTTAAACGGACTGGTGTCATGTGACATCAGTAATGGCTACAAACACATGGCTTAAAATACATAAATATCTATTTTTTTTTTTTTTAAGTACAGAAGGCAAACTATGCACATGCCTGATGGATGTGCATGAGGATAGCTGGGACGAAACACTGACATGCATGAAAACAACAAATACTAGCAGTACTTGGCAGATATATAGTACCTTACTTTAGTTACAGAGTAACGGTGATGTTGGACTGAATTAGCCTGGAAATCAACAGAAAGGGTTAATGTGATAATGAATGGAGGGTCAATGGCATGATAGGTGTGACTGAACCTGGAGGATGGAATCCAAATTTGTTAATGATGTTAAAAAAAAAAAAAAAAAAAATCAAGTAAACGTTAAAGTCATGAAATCGGGGAATCAGATGTTGTTATTTGTCGTTGGTCTGAAAGAGTTGGAATGCAGAAATACTTACACTCAACGTAGTTACGGGCAGCAAACTTCAACACCTCGTCAATCAAGATGACGGGGAAGGAAAGTTTGAGGACCATAATCCACTGGTCAATAGTCAAATGGGTCAATTTGAAGATCATCTGAGGGGGTGTGAAAGGTTTAAGAGTCAGTGGAGCAGCGCATAAAGCAACTCTGGCGAGTGAACAAACTTACGGGCAGAGGGTCAACATAGATGATCATGAAGTGCAAGGACATGGAGAGGGTCATGGCAGCGAGAAGCCACATGTTGCTCCATGGAGGCATGCGGATCAGGGACTGGTTCTCAGACAAGCTGAAGTAGAATGAAAAAGAATTCATCTACTTCCCTAGACCTGGTAGATTGCTGTTCACACTTCTCTTGGATTCGTGGAAGTACCTGTTGAGAGCATTGCACATCTCAATGGTGACCAGTACGGACAGAGCCATGGTCATGGGAGGAGAAGCCTCAAAGATTTCACAATCAACACCGGAGAAGTCCTCGTTCTCGTCGTGGCACTGCATGAAGTGGGACTGAGAGGAGGAGAACTTGGGGTTGAGTGCATGTCTGAACATGGAGGCTTGCGAGATGATTGAGAGACAAACACTTACCAACTGGTGGTAGGTGACTCCAGGACCGGTGGTGTCATAAAGGAACCACCAGGCAGCTCCACCAACGGTAGCAGCACCGACATATCCTGCAGGAAGGCCCGGCGTGCGTCAAAAAAAAAAAATCAATAAAAAAATAAAAAACTTATCTCGATAAGCCACGTACCACCGATGGCCATGTATCTGAAGAAAAGCCAGCCAGAGATCAGGGGCTCTTTGGGGGATCGTGGGGGCTTGCCCATGATGTCCAGATCAGGAGGGTTGAAGCCCAGAGCGGTGGCGGGCAGACCGTCAGTTACAAGGTTGACCCACAGGAGCTGCACGGGGATCAGAGCCTCGGGCAGACCCAGAGCGGCAGTCAGGAAGATACTAGCAAGACAAACACGAAGCGATCAAGCAAAGGCAGAGCTGGAGACCGCAAGCTGAACATTTGGACACAGGGCACCTAAGCATCTTTCTTAGGTCTCCAAATCCCGACAAGTTGGTTTAGGCCTTTTGGGTCGACCGTTTTCCTGATTCTCTCGCTTACCAGACGACCTCACCCACGTTGGAGGAGATGAGGTAGCGAATGAACTGCTTCATGTTGTTGTAGATAGCTCTGCCCTCCTCGACAGCAGCCACAATGGAAGAGAAGTTGTCGTCAGCCAGGACCATCTCAGAGGCAGACTTGGCAACGGCAGTGCCAGAGCCCATGGCGATGCCGATCTCGGCCTTCTTCAGGGCGGGGGCATCGTTCACACCATCACCGGTCTGCAGCGAGAGCACAAGTCAGTGTTTGCCGTCTAGTTGCGTTTCATCATGATCGTCACGTTTGGTGGACGGACGTCTTACCATGGCGGTGATGTCATCGTAACCCTGCAGGTACTCAACAATCTTGGACTTGTGGGCTGGCTCCACACGGGCAAAGCAGCAAGCTCTCCGGACGGCCTCGGACTGCTCGTAGGTGGGCAGATCGTCAAACTCGCGGCCGGTGTAGGCCTTGCTTTCCACATCCTCATCCTCACTGAAGATGCCAATACGACGGCAGATGGCGATGGCGGTTCCCTTGTTGTCACCTGAAGATGATGGACAGGAATGAATTTAGTGGCCGTCGCGGACATCATCCTTCCCAGACAACACAAGTGAATACGAACCGGTGATCATAATGACACGGATTCCGGCAGCTCGGCACAGCTCGATGGAGCCAGTCACCTCCTTACGAGGGGGATCGAGCATTCCCACGCAGCCCACAAATGTCAGGTCAGTCTGTGAAGAAGGGGTCCCGGAGGGGTGGGGTGGGGGTTTTCAGACCTTGTGAACTCTTGTATACTTGTTAATTTGACGGGCAGGGTCATCAAGCGCTAACCTCGTAATCGGCAAACTTGGTGGAGTCCTCCAAGTTCATCTCTTCGGGCTTCAGAGGGTTGTCGCAGGTGGCCAGGGCCAGGCAACGCAGGGTGTCACGGCCGGTACCCCAGTCCCTGATCACGGTCATGATCTTCTCCTTGATGGCGTTGGTCAGGGGGACGCGGGTGGTGCCAACGCGCACGTACATGCACCTGTCGATCACGCCTTCGGGGGCGCCCTGCGGAGCCACATCGTTTTGACGCCTGTGCTGGGCAAGTTGAAACGTTTGGCTCAAGAGAAGGGCACCGACCTTCACAAACATCTTGGCACCGCCTTCACCCTTGGTGGGAGTGCAGTACACGGACATGGACTTCCTGTCGCGGGAGAACTCCAGAGTGAAGTTCTTCTTCATGAGCTGCTTGATGACCTGGAGACCAAGAAAGAAATTGTGTGAACATTTTTCCCCACTGGGATGCCATGAATCTGTTCCAACCAATTGGGTT
This sequence comes from Hippocampus comes, assembly GCF_001891065.2. Lineage (NCBI taxonomy): Eukaryota > Metazoa > Chordata > Actinopteri > Syngnathiformes > Syngnathidae > Hippocampus > Hippocampus comes. Next base: position 380,207 of record NW_017804754.1, read on the forward strand.
CTGTGGATGGGCCAAAGAGACCAGTGCCAAAAAAACTTGCCCCTCAAGTCTCTATCTGCAATAATAGACTGCATATGACTAATTACTGAGCTGTTCCTCAGAGCCCAAAGAATACAAGATTCTTCCCCAGAAGTACAAGTAAATTGTCAAGGGTATCAAAGCAGTGCCACTGCAGTGTCAAGCACATGTACTCATCAAATTAGAGAATATAAGCAACCCCCAAAATTAAATTGGATATGAAGAGAATGAAAACAAATGAGAGGAGTCGTACAGAGCAGCAAGCGTTGGCTCTCTCAATTTTGGACAGGTTCTTCACGTTGGAGTTGAACACGTTCATCTTCTCTACCAGGCAGCACAGGGCGGTTTCGGTGGCCTCACCGACCTTCTCGTAAATCTTTTTCGACTGGGAAGACAGAAGACCACGATGGGTCCCGACATTGCCACGTCACGTCGCTAGAACGGTGGAACTGAAGGTTCCGATGCGGAAAAAGCCGACTTTACCTCGTTGTAGTCCAAAGAGGAGTCATTGCACAGTGCGCAGATGGTGGCGAGCTCCACAAGACCGTCGTAGGCGCTGCAGTTGGTCTTTGCACCAGCCTGGGAACTGCACATCAAGGACGGAATCATTTTTTTCATTGATGGTTACTTCCGTAAGCCCGTTGTGGTTGAGGTGGATTCAGGCTGGTAAATACCTCGAGAAGGCCCAGGTACCAAACGTGCAGCCCACCACTGTCTTATCATATCGTACAATGTAACAAATCCTGGTTAGGAAATGAAAACTTACACCTCGCCTTCTGGGGTGTACTTGGATCCGGAGATATCGAAGGCGTCAAGGTCAACGTGGCTGCCCTCGACCCTCTTGACGATAAACATCTACAGAGGCGGAAGTCGTCAGGCAGCACGCAAGACAACCTGCTATGGCCTCAATGACTTTTCCAGCGCACCCACCTTGGTCACGCACATCTGGTTGGTGGTGAGGGTGCCAGTCTTGTCGGAGCAGATGACAGAGGTGCAGCCAAGCGTCTCCACAGAGGGCAGGCTTCTGACAATGGCGTTCTTCTTGGCCATACGACGGGTCCCGAGGGCCAGGCAGGTGGTGATGACAGCGGGCAGACCTGAGACACATCGGGCGACCGTGTTGGGTCGGTTGTTTTTTTTGTTTTGTTTTGTTTTTGGGCCATGTACAGAAGACATTAAATTTGAGAGTAGAGATGTTCTATGCCAAATTAGAGCTTTGGAAATCATTTTCAATCCGTTCAAAGAGATTAGGAGCAGCACACCGTAAATGTGTGTACACGTGCATGAATGACATCATTCAGGCTTTTACTGTAAAGACAAGTACATCTGTCAAAATATATCCATCGCAACAGGGAAATGTCAATCGATCCCAAAGCCGGTCGTCTGGTTTGCTCAGAAAGACTTGTGAGGGTGGAAAGCCGGGCGACAGACTTTTGCGCATCTTTGACTCACCCTCAGGGATGGCGGCCACAGCCAAGGCGACGGCGATCTTGAAGTAGTAGACGGCGCCGCGGATCCAAGAGCCTCCGTGGACGGGGTCGTTGAAGTGGCCAATGTTGATGGCCCAGACGGCGACGCAGATCAGAGAGATGACCTTGGACAGCTGCTCCCCGAACTCATCCAGCTTGGCCTGCAGAGGGGTCTTCTCCTGCTCGGTGGCGGCCATCTGGTCGCGGATCTTCCCGATCTCGGTGGAGACTCCGGTGGCGATGGCCACACCGATGGCCTTGCCGGCGGCGATGTTGGTGCCCTGCGGTGGAGAGGAGGAGAAGATGAAGCCGAGGGCCGTGCAGAGGGGATGGTGGAAATGAAGGCGGTGGGAGAAAGCTTACAGAGAAAAGCATGTTCTTCTTGTCCTGGTTGACGGCCCTGGGGTCGGGAACCAACTCGGTGTGCTTGATCACACTGACGGACTCACCTGACAGAGGCAATGGATATTAGATATGAAACCAGCCAATGGATTTGGGATACAAGATGCAAAAAAATGCACTGGAGTGAACTTCATTTTTGCCTAGTTTCAGTACATTTTGCACAATGAGCTGAACGCAGGAGATGCATTTTCACAGGTCATCCATCTTTTGTGATTTTTTTTTTTTGCCTTTTAGCTCCTTGGTAGAGCACAGCAAGCTGTGTCAAAAGTATGGAAATGTGGACAGTTGCTGAGATCACCTGGAAAAGTTTTTGCAGCGCATTTTTTGGAACATCCGGAAATTTCACCTGAGGCCAAGCTATCCCAGACTGTTTTGTGAATAGCGTCGGAACAGCTTACCGGTGAGGATGGACTGGTCAACACGCAGGGTGGTGGACTTGATGGAAACAAGTCTGATGTCAGCGGGGACTTTGTCACCAACTGGGAAACAAGACAATCAATGATGATCAAACCCCGTAAGATTTGCCGTATTTTACGTAGCAAGTGCCACTCCCTTCCTCCACATTTCTTGACCAGCTGCTAACTGTTCTGTTCATTCCAGACATCTTGGGAACCCTTACCATTGCCACAGTTCCCAAATTAAGACATTTTACATCCCGACCTCCTCCTTCCGCATTTCTCGACCGAATTGTTCGGCTCCTTGGACACATCTTGGTCACTCTTACAAATTCTCAAATTATTCATAACAAAATGCTCAAATTAAAAGAGATTACATGTGAAGAATTACCTTCCACATTCCTCAAATTCCACACTTTTCACAATAAAATTCAGCAATACTGCATGACTTCCACATGATGAACATCGTATGAATCTCAGGATGATAAAGTGAATTCAATTCATTCAGGCATATGCCTCGTCGTTATCTCACCATTTCATACGTCTTAAGTACTGCTCTGATCGTTCACCAGTATGTATACTACTGTACTGGATCGTACACAGGTGTGACATGTGTGGAGGCGCACGGACTGCAGAAATATAATGACCTCCTGCGAGAACATGAATTATTTTCACACCCCATAACATTCAAGTGACTGTAAGGGAAACCCTCACAGCATTTCTATACTTGATCCATGGCTTTCAGAAGGGTGCGCAGGGTAAACCGATACCTGGTGAGAATGAAGCGCTGTTTTTTTTTTTTCCTTTTTGGAGGGGGTGGGGGGGTGGGGTCAGCCAGAGGGGCAACAGGTGTACATAGACAAGGGAGGGGAGAAGAGGTGAGGCAGGTGCTCACCAGGGTATTTATACTTTGTGATTTTGTTTTCCTCCACTCAGCATGTTTTCACAGGCCGGTGGCAGCTCCGCCGGCCCTTGCTTGGCATTGCCTTAAAAAGACACGACGCTTCGTCTGCCGCTTTCACCGTGCGGTCAATCGTTCATTGTAAAACTGCTCAGCTTTGGCTGACTCTGCCAGAAAGGTACTTGTTGAACGACGTACATGTTTTTTATCGTGGTTGTCCTCTCCTGGGAGCTGTTTTGTATGTTTGGACAGCGGCATTAAAATCACACTGAGAGCTATTTATGTTATTTGATTTTCAGTTCTGATGAATATATCTATCTTTTTAATGGTAAAAATGTTCTGAACCCTTGCCAAAATAGCACTGAGACCGGTTTTTAATACTATGAGTAATCTAACAATATAATGTAATAGTAGTATTTCAAAAGTAAACATAAAAATCTGAACTTTCTATTAGCACTGCCAGAGAGGTATTTATTCAACAATATGTTCATCATTGTGGTTGCACTCTGCTGGGAGCTGTTTCTAATATTTTGACCTTGAGCTAAAATGAAACCTAGAGCTGTTTTGAATATTTACCTTTGTACAAATCTAAACGAGGTTGAATTCCCCCCCCCCACCCTAAAATAAATAAATCAATACAGAAAGATAACAATTGCATTGATTTAACAACTAATTTCTGTGATTGCATCTCATTGAGAGCTGTTTCCAATATTTCGATAAATCTATCATGGTCAAATTTTGAATAAGAAAAAATAAATATGCTTGGGTCTGAATGCCTCTGTCAGAGAGGTATTAACTGATTTTTGTTTGTTTGTTTCTTTTTTTTTTTTTTTTTTTTTAATTGGCGATGTGTCCTCCTGGGAGCTGCTTCTAATATTTTGGTCAGGGGTCCAAATATTTGAAATAGCTTTCACTGTAATGCTGTTTCACACTTGCTGCCGGTCAAAAGTGGACATTATAATAATAATAATAATTATTATTATTATTATTATTGATTAAGTATGGGAGTGTATAGTGGTGAAGAGTCCAATGGATGTAGTGTGTGTTTAAGCGAACATTTATTGAGGCATGGCACTTTCTACCCTCACTGTAAGATGCCGGCATAGATGGAGCAACTACGACACATGATTTGAAGAAAAATAAACAACGGGATCATTTTCTGTGGGTCGGAATCACTGTTGTCGTCAAGATTGCCAAGAGGAAAGCGATGGCATCTTACCAGACACCTCCACGATGTCTCCGGGGACAATTTCTCTGGCCTTGATCCTCTGCACGCTCTTTCTGTCAGAACGGTAGACTTTGCCCATCTCAGGCTCGTACTCCTTGAGAGCCTCGATGGCATCCTCAGCATTACGCTCCTGTGCACACAAAAATGCATATGAGTGAAGAAAAAAGGAGGGGTGGAGGAGGAGGGGCGCGGTTGGATGCCACAATCATGTCAACGCGGCCGAGTCGGATATAAACAAAGCTGTGGGTCTTTCGTCACGCATTGTCCTGCGCCTGACAATGAAGAATGACAAATGCTCTCATTCAAAAAAAAGCCTTGGCATGGCCGCAATGACGTTCCTCCACTGACAAGATGCCCGACAGCGGTGCCAAGCACTTAACGGCGTGCCTGCGGAGGCGTTGGAATACCGCTACATTTGCAATCAGCCAATACCTGCGTGGACAACATCTGTCGTACGCACGGCGAGCTTCATGCATTTATGAGACATTTTTCTGACAAGTTGAGACTTTTTCTTCCCTACATTTGAAAACAGACATGTAGGAAGTTTACTATTTTTTCCAACCTCTGCAGATGACAACATGAAAAAAAAAAGATAACACTTGAATAGATCGAGGTAATTTGGGTTGATTGAGCTCTTGGGGACTTACTCCGTTTTGGGGGGGGGAAAAAAAAAAAAAAAATCAGTTTTCAGAACCAGTACTTTTTTTTTTTTACTTTTACCGAAGCAAAGTAGTTGAATTCAAGTGTCCTTTTGCCACAGCTCCGAACGCAATATTAAGAAATCCTTATTGTGTGTGCCTGTTTGTGGCGTGAAGTGACATGTGTGACATTGTTTACGTACGTTGCGCCCAAACAGCCAAAAGCTATTTTGAGGCTCGCCGCCGTAAAAGTGAGAGCGTTCCAGGCGGGCATGAAACGGAGGTAACCGGAGAGAGCGTGTTCCTTCTGACATCACCGTAACGGGATAGGCGTGTTATTGGCCAATGTGCCAGGCACCCCCCTCACCTCCTCAAGCCCCTCCCGTCCCGTCCGGCCATCGCACTGACCTGCCACACTCCGACCACAGCATTAGCGATGAGGATGAGGAGGATGACGAAGGGCTCCACGAAGGCGGTGACGGTCTCCTCGCCTTCTTCAAACCAAGCCAGAACCTTGAAGGACAAAGGGAGGGTCAATCATAGTTCAGCTGCGGGGGAAGGGGGGGGCAGTTCTCAAAGTGAGGGTCAAGGGTGCAAAGTGGCTCTCAATAGAATGCTGTGAGCTAATCTATTTAGATTAAGAGAGTCCAAAATCCAGCCCCTATTCGACACCTTAAAAAATTACTTTGGGAAAGTAGAACATTTCAGTGTTTGAAATTTGACAAAAAGAGAATTCAGTCAAATTTCTAACTTTGGTGGCAGTGATATACATCCATAATGCGCTTTCTTCCGTTCATTTTTTTTTTTTTTTTAAATATGTGGCCCACAATAGAAATAGTCTGGACAGTGTAGATGTCCGTGTGATTTAGAGAGAGGAAATGACTGATCTTAAGTCATGTTCGAGATTACTACGAGTGCAATAAACATTTAATAAATGAGTCATAAAAATGACAGATTATCATCGTATGGCAGGTGGAGACATAATGTGGTGACATCACTGTTATTAATTGGATCAAGACGCCCTTGCAACTTAGAGCCCATCGTTCCTTCCTTGATCCTGACCTTTCCCAAAGGATTCAGTTTCTCTCCTCAGCTTCGGCCTGCCCTTAAAAAAAAAAAACTCGGCCCTCCCTCAGCAATCCCCCCCCCCCTTCACTTTTATGACACCCCCCCCAAGCCTCCCTCTCGCCCTCAATATTCGCCTTCTAAGGCCATCATGACAGCTGGTGGTGAAAGCTGGCTGCCGGAATTAATACACCTTCTCCAACAACACGCAATTTGTCTCGAGTTGTCATCTTCCGAAATACACTGAGGGGTCTTGGAAGACGAACCGGAGAGGCATGGTTGGAGGGGGGTAGGGGTGGGGGCTTTGGCCTGTGAGTTCAAGAAGTCTTGACAGGACTTGTCGTCCCTCACACCAGTTTTAGAGTGCGGCTTTCAAACGCCGGACGTGGTTGGGCAGAGGGCCGGTGTTTACTTACAAAAGAGATGCAGGCGGCCAGCAGCAGGATTCTGACCAGCAAGTCCTCAAACTGCTCAATGATCAGCTCCCAGATGCTCTTGCCTGAGAGGTGCAAACAAAGGACAAATCCACCCTCTGTCCGCACGTAATAGTCTAATGAGGAAAACTTGTGTTTGGCACGACGAATTGTGAGGATCGCGAGGTCAAGTTCGAATAGAGGCAATTGGACTCTTCGTGTGAAGACGTTTTGCCTGGAATGCAAAATCCAAAGGGCTTTTCAGTGTGGAGTCTTTGGTTTTCCAACTAAGGACCCTACTGATCCAAAAGAACTCTTGCGTTTGTGATTTGAAGCGTGATATCTCCGGTTCTTCCGTTGTAAAACTTTCACACCTCATATCTAAAACTGCAGACATCCGAGTACACCCGAATTTGAGGTGTGGCATCTCTGGTTTTTCAATTCTGAAATTTTCATGCTGAAAAAAAAAAAAAGCTGAAGGAATCAAAAGACCTGCTTCTGTTTCCGATTTGAAGGGCGAACCCTCTGGTTTTGGCACTGAAGAACCAGAGGTTTCACACTTCAAATCAAAAAGCGAAGACTGCACATTTTAAATTGGCACCTCAACAAGCCAAAACGTCTCCAGCAAATAAGAAGAGTCCAGTTGCCTTGATTGGACCTGACCTGGATCGGATCACACGGCCAAGGGAAGAAGAATGTCACTTGAGGTGTTTGGAGGCTGGGCTTGGAACACTTACCCTCCTCAGCGGGCAGCTCTGAACAAGAAGAAGAGACAAAAAGAGATCAGGGATTGAGCTTCATGACACTCACGGCGCACAAAGTTTTGTCGACTCCAAAGAATAAAGCCAAGCGATGCACAGTTAATTAGTCATCGATGGTCATTCGTGTCACATATCATTAAACCCTAAGCCATCCAAGGGCCGCCCCCTCAGAACCCTGCCTAAAATTATCCGAGCTCCCCGGCCCATATATCAGCCAGGAAGCTTCTTGAGCCTGTCACCTGTCTCTCTCGCTCTCCAGCCATCTTCTTTGGCTATCTTTAAATAGCCCCTCAAAGCCCTCAAAGATCTCTGCTTCTCAATGTCTCGCTGCGTGTCAAGCAGCTGTCGCAAGGCCGCGCTAAAAAAGCCATGGCCGTGCAAGCAGAGACTCCCCCATCCCCTCCCTCCCCGCATCGCTCTTGCGGCGTCTACGTAGTCTTACCGTTGAAGCCGTACTTGTCCAGATTCTTCTTGAACTGGTCGGGGGTCAGACCCGAGTGCTCGTTCACGCCGAAGTAAGCCAGGCATTCTGCCGGAGTCTTGGTGTGTGCGTTCTCCATCCTGTTGGGATAGATGAGGGACGGGGCCGTACGACGGTTCCTGTCCGCGCTCTCCCGATGGGTCTACTCGTCTACAAGTGCGTGCACCCTGGATCCACCACCCTCGCCCTTAAGTGGCACCCTCCGATTCAGGAGTGCTGGTCTGACAGAAAGAGCGAATAAGTGCATACTTGCTCAGGGTTTTATACCACCTAAGGGGTCCCGGGATTGGTGGCCACCCACCGTCGGCACACGCCTTCGCATGCCAACATAGGGGGCGCACATGGTGACTGGGAGGGCTCGCCATGGGGAGGGGTGTGGCGTGAGGTGGAGCGATGAGGAGGTGAGACAGTAACAGCGGGTACAAGGAGACTTGGATTTGGGGAAAGGAGGTGAAGCGCTTGCGGTGGGTCGGAGGGGGTGTCACCGCAGATTGAAAATGGGATCTGTTTTTGGAACATGCATGGTCAGTGGAATAAGACGAAGAGACAAGGTGAGAGAGCGACGGAGGGGATCATGCGGCAGGAGGTTTTTTTTTTTTTTTTTTTTTTTTTTTTTTTTTTTTTCACCCCCTCGGTGATGGGTGGGGGGCGGAATTCATTGAGTGACAGATCAACTGCTTTCTGCTGAGGAAGTTGGGGGAGCTCGCAGCCATGTTAAGAACCTCAAAACTTTTTCAAACCAATCTACGGCAGTGTTTCCCCGAAGGTGCGCCAAACAGAAAGCTCACAAAAAGTCGTAATAGTAGTCATAAAAACTAAGCAGGTTGGGGATTTAAGGGTCAATTTCAGGATTAACTGCAAATGCACTCGAACCTTTCTCTCAATTGTTCAATGCCCCTAGAATTCAAAAAATGCTTCGGACACAGGGGCCTCGAGGCAGCATTTGACATACCTTTAGAATAGGTTACATCCAACCATACCCATAATCCTTCACGACAGCGATATTTAAAGCAAATGACTGGCGACTGGCGAATAATCTCGTCTCAGTTCACTCACAAATGTATGACAGTAACTGTCAAATCTGGGCCTGCTAAATTGAACACAAGCCATTCAGTTGTTTAAATGGCAAGAGGTGGACACACAGGTGAACCTTCTGCCACCTAGTGGGAAGGGAAAAGTGGATTATTTCCCGCAGTGCAGCGGATGATCTCGCAGCACACTGGTTAAGAATCACAAATCTACTTAGGGTGAACTTGGAGGTCTTTTTCAGATTTCAAACCCTACACTATCCTGTTGATATATTGGAGTGAACTGATGCACTGAAGCTGTGAGTCGCAACTACTGTAATCTTCCATGAGAGATCATCAGCAGGTGTGCCACGAGAAGCAATTCCATTTCCCTGACAGTTTTTCCTCACTCACTTTGGTTTTCAGATCAGAAATGAAATTTGCAAAGCAGTTAGGAAAGGAGAAATTGCTTTTTTTGAGAACAGGCCCAGATAGTTTTTGAGGAATTTTATTCCGATCTGAGAAACGTACCAAAGCAACTGAGAAAAACTGATGGGTCTGAAAAGGGCTATTTGCTCACTACAAGTACCTGTAATTAAATCTTTGTCCACCTATCAATGCTCGTGACATATAGTGACAGGCAGAACAATTTGATTCACTTCCACTATTGAGCAGAATATACAATTCGTCTGTGTTCCCTCCCACTCCCATCCATAAAACAGAATACTGTAATAGCTTTGTGTTCAACACTAAGTAAATGTGTGAGTCAATTCAGATGACATAGTCCTTATTTCACTTTTTATGACACTTGTTTCGTGGCGTACCATGACATTATTTTCAATGTAATGTCGAAATACGAACATTAGATGAGGGAAGAAAGTGAGCAGGCAGTGCGGGGGAATGCAAGCACAGACGTCGAGAGCCAAGCCGCCATGACACATAAATCGCACCCCAGAGCAGACGCAATGATGGCTAGATGGAGGGGGTCGAATTAATTATATTCCACTTACTTTTCTTGTTATGAGCAGCGAAGACGCGCGGCGCCTCTCCCGCTGCAACTCACGATGGCCTCTTGCGGCAGAGGCACTGGAGTGACTTGGCCGCAACATCAGGTACACCTGCACAGCGCAATGGGATCCAGAGTGGGAAAGATGAGACATATGACTGAGAAAATACACTGAATAGATCCATTTTATCATAAATGAATGTGGGAGACTAAATCGTATGCGATGTATTTCAGCAAACAATTTGAGGCCTTTTGTCTACCTTTGTTTGGCGTAGAACTTCACTCCTTGGTCTTCAGCTGTTGTGCAAAAGTTCTGACCTCTGAGATTGGGGAGGGGGGGGGGGGCTGCGATCGGGGTCGGCCTGTCAGTGTTTCCCTCACGACGGCGCAGTGACATTTAACTCAATATCCCAGAAGGATCGTGTTTCCCTAACCTCTTACGCGAGTCCCCGCAACCCGCTTCCTTCTTCAAGCCGCTACACGGTGCAAGCTGGGGCAACCGTGGGGGCGCAACATGCCAGGACATCTTGCCAGGTCTGAGGGATTACCATGTGCCACATTAACTCCAAACGCCAAACCCTCCCACCCTTCCATCATTTGTGAACATTATCCATGTTGCCAGTTCTGAACAAGTGTTAAGTAGCTCGTGTGTAGTTGGTGGCGCAGCTGAGCGCACGGCGGGGTTACGCAATTGAAAAGCATCCCTGCTGACTTGCACAAACAAAATGACACGGACAAGGAGACACACCGAGGCGGCAACAGCACTCAGTACCTTGTTTCTAAAGATCCTACCTTTGTGAGGTGGGACTTTCTGACGACCAAATTTCGCTGTAGCCTGGACTTGAGTGAAATACTTTGGGTCTAAGTGTCTCACATTCCCCTAAAATGGGACTGGGTCGTTGAAGAGGAACAAGGGCAGGAGACTACAACTCTACAGGGTGGGCCAAAATTAGGTATACATGTTTGAATGTACTTTTTTTTTTCTACAGCTGCTGTGAACAATTAAATAATATGACTCAAGAAAATGATAAGGAGGTTTTGAAAACAGGTTTGGCTCGGGGATTAAAACAGTTCTAAGTAAAGGAATGGCGGAAGGAAGGAAAATAAAGTAAATCGAGAATAAAAAAGTGGAACTAAGATAGAGATGGAAGGACAGAAAAAGAAAGATAAAAAACTGAAAGAACAGAAAGAAAGAAAAACAAAAACCAAAGAAGGAGAAACAAAAAACGCGGGAAAAGGGAAAAAGAAAGAAAAACAAAAAATGAAAACGGAAAAGAAAGAAAGAAAAAAAAGAAAGATCTGAGGTGGAAAGGAAGAGTGCGAAGAAGGATGCCAGAAAAGGAGCTTTAAGCAATGGAAGGATGCATAAATAAAAAGCAGGCGTGATGTCGCAATATGGGGGACCCGCCACAAGGCAGGCAGCAAGTCGGTTTCGGTGAAGGGAGGAAGGATGGAAGGATGTGTGTCTAAAAAGCTGGTCAGAGAGAGAGAAATTGAGAAACAAGGCGAGAACAGCTGCCGACAGTCCGCTCATTAGCATCTGTGCCGTGCTCCTTGCGAGTTCTTCCATTTTATATTTGTGTTGGACTCTCAAGACCAAACGGGAAGGCTCCGCTGACTCAGATGCAAATGCAAATGAAAGTGAAACTGATTCGGCAGGAGCAAAAGTTGGTTTGAAAGCCACGGGGTGCTATTGACAGTGAGGACATAATTAGTAGCAGGCAATCAGGCAATGGATAAAGGAGCTACGGCGTCCGTGTTTGCGGAGTGCTTTTTACAGCATTAGCTAATAGTAATAATAGAAGTGGCAGCTGAGTCTGTGAATCCAGGATTCCTCGCCAGATATATATAGAGCAGGTGACACTGTGCTGCTGGGCATGGCACCACGGCAGCTTTACACACTTCTTACTGATTACTACACTCTGAGTACAACATTTAGGAGAAAACGGATCTCCTCCCTCACCCCACAAAAAAAGTTTAAGGCTGAAAGGCACTATTACAGGCGCACTAAATGGGCTCTTCTCTATGTCCAACCTTTTGGAAAGGAAGAATCAAAAAGAAACCATTAGCATTTTCATTTATTTATTCTATCCATTTTCTCTACAGTTTATTCACACTATGCTCAAAGGTGAACCTGGACCTAAGATGCTATTCATTAGCCTTTCTATAGTGTTTCCCTTGTGTGTTAGCATGAAGCTAGCATATTTTAAGGCGCAGTCGTTTTAAGAGACAATGTAAAAAGGCTTTAGATCTCAAGGCACCAGTGTATATACAAAACCCGTTTTAATAACTTGGCACAATTCCGAGCACAAAATAGTTTCCCTATTTTTAATAGCTTACATATGGTATTGTGAACATTAAGAATAAGAAAAAAATGCATTCTGTCACATGCTCTCATTTCAGAGTTAGCAAATTGGCTTGACTACAAAACACGTTACAGCAGCTTTGCGAATGTAAACCGACTCATGAAAAATGCTAAAATAGCTCACGCTAAGCGAAAAAGTACGCCACATAATGTAACTTGATAACTTGAATAAGTACCTCAATAAAAATGACTTCTCTGAACAGAAAAGCATATCCCTGTTTTTTTTTTTTGGAACTTCGATATTGTACCACTAAGAATAAGCAGAGAGAGAAAAAAATGCAATACATGTCACATGCTGTTTAAAGTTAGCTAGTCGGCTCAATTTTTCTGCGATCAAAACACCACCGCCATGCTAATGTAAAACAGAAAAAAACGACACCATACCAGTGTGTTTTTTTGGAATGGACCCCCCACCTCCACCACGTTTTCAAATGTACCGAATACAGTAAAACTTCGTCACACTTAAGCTCGCCCACATTTGATATGTGTTTGGTTTATAATATGGCAAGCTTTCCCGCCAACCCACCGCTGTCTTTAACCATTACATTTCATTAGGCGCTGGCGTCACATTATATTTAGAATAGAAATACTGTATCCGGTTGCAGGCAGCATGTAGGATTGCAGGAGCATAAACAAAATCCCTCTCCGGTTTTGCGATACCGCTCGTAAACTGAGGAAGGCGGCTCGATGGAGCGCATACCGTGATACGTGTACAGTATTAAAATCTGCCGTTGAGGGTGGTTAACAGTCACCGCACACTTCATTAGGTACACGTGGACTGTCGAATGAAATCCAAAGAGCTGTCAGTGGGATAGAAAATAGATTGTTCTTTAACTTAAATGACGGATGTCCCATTTTTTTCTCTACAGAGGGCTGCAAGTAGTACACTACTGCTGAGCGCAGATCAACATACGGTGGCTATGAAAAGTCTACACAGCCCTGTTCTACAGCCAGGTTTTTAATTCACATAAACGTGGCATGCAAACGGTGTGTACCTTTGATAGCCAGCGATTTCTTAACAGTTGAATGAATTGAGAGAACATCAAGAAAATTGCATCTCAACATGGTTTTATCAGTGATGAAGCAAAAAGTTTTGGTGTGTGATTCTGCAACATTCAAAACGGATTCCTTTTTTTTGCTGCTATATCTTGCAACAATTGCATGTTTTTTCTTTTTAAAAAATATCAGATATTTGGGAACAGTCTAATAAAAACAATTAACCATATTTCATTCAACATTTCTTGATTATTAAAAATCCCATAAAATACACACACACATTTTATATATATATAATGTACATGTGTGTGTGTCGTATTGCAACATTTTAAGTCAACTTTTGATCATCTGTGACTTAAATGGTATATTTACTGCATTTAACTACAATGTTTCTAGTCCACAATATCATTTGTTTTCCAAGTCATTTGAAAAGGTAAGCGGGTCATCCTATTCGTCGCCGCCATCACCTCTCCTCTCATTGGCCCGTTTCGAAGGCTTAGTGCTGGACGGAGCGTCTTGGAAAAGGGCTTCGATGACAGCAAGATGAATGCATGCATCGAGATGAACAAATGCCCAAGAAGGAAACAGGATCCTTTTTTTTTTTTTGATGCGGGGGAATCAAAATAGAACGTGTGACGTTCAAGAGACACACCTTCCGCCTACATCTCAAGAGAGGGTGCCTATGTCGAAAGAATGCCATTGATTCCCAGCAATCAATTCTCTTCTTTTCAAAGCATTTCTCTCTCTCTCTCTCTTTTTATTCTGCTTCCAATGTGTACATGTCTGTGTCTTGAACCAATCAGATTACAAATTCATTCTTCCCTCCCCTCCTTGACATCATCAAGTATCCATCCCCGTAATTGGTTGGTCCGAGCAAATGAAGTTCGACAAGCAAAACACGTTTGTAGCATCTGTTGAGAACGCCGTCACGTAAGAACGCGGACAAAGGGGACTCTAACTCAGATTCTCGCTTTATTGGTCAACTTGATGAAAGACTACAAAACGAATTCACAAAAAAATCTCAAGTAATCAAATCTGTACAAACCTAAACTGTATGTTTTTTTCCTCTTTTTTTACAGCTCTGGCTCATATGAATCTGAAAAGTTGTGGAAGTGTGTGCGCATGGGCTACGTGCGTGCTCACACGCACACACGTGGAAATTTTACAGTACGGCAGGACAGGGAAAACAAAATACCCCCCCTCCATGAGGACACACATGCCAGCTGCTGGCAGGGGTCTGCTGCCAATTTTCAGTCAAATCGATGTACAGACCCACTCTGTGGTTTCAACCTTTCCACAGGAAAATGGCAGGAGAGAGAGGGGGGAGGGGTTAGAAATCTCTAATACTCTCACACCACGCGCACAACTTGCCCAGCATTTTAACATTCACTGGCACAGGGGGCGTCACTCGTTCAGACAATTTGTAACATAAAATGTTTTAAGAAGTACAGGTAAAAAAAAGTGGAGGGGGGGGGGAGCCCTGGGTAAAGGTTTGATTTCTGGCTGTTTGGTGAAAGAAAGGAGAGGTAGAGAGGGCAGGAAAGAAGGGGACAAAGGTCAAGGGCCCGCTACCGTGGTCATTTCTTAGCTTTCCTCGGGGGGGTGACGGGGCGTCCGGAGCCCATGCCCCCGCCCCCGCCGTAGAACAGCTTCTTGTCTGCGGGCTTGAGAATCTGGCAAAGGAGGGAGAAAAAAATAAAGCAAAGGGCAAGTCATCCAATTAACACAAATGAATGTCTGCCTTAAAAGCTGTTTCCACATCTATTGAGGCACATGTGAAAAAGGAGGTTTCCCTGAAAATGCCGTCCCTGACCGAGTTGTCGCCCAACTCAATTTGTCGAGGGGATCTTCTGCTTGCTTACCTGGAACGAGCACATGAGGGTCTCGTCCACACTCATCATGGCTCCGGCATTGTCAAACTCCCCGCAGTAGTTGGGGGCGGAAAACAGCGTGACCAGCTGCCTCTTGGCAAAGAACTCGTAGCCGTCCTCGACCACCTGAAATCCAGATAACACATTTAGGACGCGATTGTTCAGAGGTATACTTTTTGGCTTGACAGAACTGAAATGAAGTTGCCAAGAGGACAGAAGGGAAGGGACAATCTGCTGCCACCTGTTGGCAGAGGGGCGGACTTGATTTCCTCACATTTACATGGGGTTGGGAATGAGTCCAAACCAGGACACATTTGATTTGAAATAACTCAATCCATTTAATCAAACGGAGAATAAACATCCTGCATAACGTTTACTTTCACTCTTTGTTGTATTGTATGTTATACATATAGCACATTTGACAATAAAATTGTATCCAATCCAATTGTAGTAAAATGAAGAGAAAAAATTGGCAAACAAATATGGGCGAGCACTTGACGGTCGCCTAAAAAGGTTTGTACCTCACTTGAATTGCCTATGGATGCCTGACTTGGCATAAATAAAGCTCCTCAACTCACTTCAACAGTTCCATAACAACAAGATGCCACCAGACGGCACCAAGGCCACAGCCTGAATTTGGGGGAAATTAGCCAGTTATTTAATGCAATAAATTGTATCTATTTTTGTAATGTGAATCCCCAAGACAATTATCCACGCCTGAGCCCAACTGACCTGATGGGCTCGGCAGATGAGGTCCATGTCGTGCTTGTGGAGGAACTTGGTGACCACGTCGGCGCCGAAGGTGAAGGAGACGCCACGGTCGTTCTCGCCCCAGCCCAACACGTCCTTGTCGGGGTCGGCCCACAATAGGTCGCATAGGAGACCTTGGTCGGGCACGTCGGTGGGGCGCATGACCCTTCGCACCTGCTCCATGGACTGCAGATCCGGAGACAGTCCTGCCAGAAACACAGGGACTTTGATGACCAAAGGGGAGGCACGCGCGATGACGCCCGGCAAGCAAACGGTTCGCTGTGTTTGCCTTCCAACGGAACAGCACATGACCAGATGGGGGGGGTTACCCTAGCGATTATCACAGTCTGTTTACATATTCAGCAACATGTGTGTTGATGGTTGAGACGGATGATCGAGCTGCTCCAGAACCGATTGTTTTTTTTTTTTTTTCCAAGGAAGACTTCAAATAGTAACTTGGTCTATGTTCTAACACAAAACGACTCCCGACTCCAACCATTCAAGTAAGTCCTACGTTAGAGTACACAAAAATAAAGCGAGCAAGTGCCCGCTAAATTTCCAGCAGGTCAGATATAATCTTGCTCAGTCACAATATATATTGGTGTGATCAAATATTTGTTGGTTTTCATGAATGTTTTTTTTTATTCATTTAGTTAAAATGCTACTTTCTTCCCATGAAAAAAAAATCCACATCTATCATAACATGAAGATTTTTGTCAAAAACAGTCACCATTTTTTGGGGAGAGAAAGGGCATCTTTTGCTGTCCTTTTTCACCCAGTTGTCAAAATCTTCACCTTTGATTTCATCATATGACAACTTTTGGATTACTGGGGCCTGAACGGGGTGCTTGGGATTCAAACGAAACGAAACGGAAAACTTTCAAAATACATAATTGCCTCAACAAGATGTCATTAAGTGTGACTCCGCAGTTGTGAGTCAAACACAAATGACAATGGCACCGGGCGGGCCTCAAAGGTCGACCGACGGCGGTGTTGACAGTAAACAGCCAGCAGCGACGACTGTGCGCGTGTTGTTTGTTCTTGTGAGACTACCTCCATGGCAACAGAAGATCTTCTCGTCAACAATGGCGGCGACGGGCAAACAGTTGAAACAGTCAGTGAAGGTCTTCCACAGCTTTATGTTGTACCGTCTCTTACCTGTGGACCCAAAAAAAAACAAACCCTCTTATCTAGATGCTAATAAAATCGGTCAAGACTCACCCTGTTGCATCACATTAATAATAAAGCGCTTTACGTAATCTGGGCCGTAAACATCAGGCAGGCTCACATTGCTTGATCACGCTGTGTCGCCTGGGAGCACGTGTAGCTTCAGGCTGGCAGTCTACTACCACTGATGACCGCACACTGTCGATTGAGAACAACCTTCTTGCTTCTGTGTGCAAGTGGAAACTCAAACTTGAAGCATCTCTTCTAAATTAGGAATGGTGGAACGCCCAAGGCCGAACAGAACTTAAGTCATACTATTTTTCAGCTATGCCGATAATCACGTAAGAATGTATCAGCACGAGAATTCACTTTTGAGAACCGACCGATACCACGTTCTGATACTGTCAGTACTTTTGAAAAATAATAATTCAATGAACACAATGACCGATAACAGAGACTAAACACCTTTCCGTCTTTCTGACACACAGTGTGTGAATGATGTATTATGAACATGACATAAGAAATGAACAACTAAGCAGACAAAAAAAATAAAGATCACAAACCAACATTTAAAATAACATTAAATTGTACACATTCGAAAAGGAGGAGGAAGAAGTAAAACACATGATTTGCTAATGTGTCAAACTGCCGCAATTTAGCACCAACAAGACCGACAAGGAGGACTTCAACAAAAAACTGCTTTGCCTTTAGTATTGGTGGTTGGCATCGGCATCCTTAGTTTCGGCTCGATACTCGCCCACCCCTAATCTTGTTGTAACCGCAAAATGTTTGTGATGATATACAAAATTTCCAAAGTTAAACGTTCAAGACGAAAGCGGTGCTTCTTAAACTTTTTACATCATGCACCACACACACACAAAAAAAAAAAAAATATATATATGTACATATAGTTCACTTTTCCAAGTAACATTGAGGCTGATCACAACGTAACTGTACTGCAGTGATTCAATTGGACACTGCCCAAGGAATCCTGGCATACCACATGAAAGGTTTTATGGTTCTTACGGTGACACAGGAGAGGGTGTGCTTGCTCATAACAATTGTGAATCAATTGCACACGCAAAATTCATCTGAAAAAACAGGTGCTTACAGAAATAGTCCGCAGCAGGAAGCATGACTAAAGTTGACAAGCACAGAAAATGCCCACAAAGTTTGGCACCAATTTTTTTCTTTCCACATAACTCCATTTCGTGTCTTCCAGGCGTGTTTCACCTTCTTTGACATTAGCTAACTTGCCTTTACACTTGGATGACAGTGAGCAACATTATCGTTTTGCATGGAAACTGCCTGTGCTGTTAATATGGGGTTGAGAGGGACATTTTTATTTCATTACTTCTTCTGCTTGTTCAACATGTTGCGAACGACTCAGCCGTCAATTATGTGATTCAGTGAGATTTAAAAAAAAAAAAGGGGGGGGGGGTTTACTCACACTCATCATAGAAGCCATATATCCTGTTAATGGAGGCACACTCGTGGTTTCCCCTCAGCAGAAAGAAGTTTTCTGGGTATTTGATCTTGTACGCCAACAACAGGCAGATGGTCTCAAGCGACTGCTTGCCTCGGTCCACATAGTCTCCCAGGAACAGGTAGTTGCTCTCCGGTGGGAAGCCGCCGTATTCGAAAAGCCTCAGCAGGTCATAGTACTGCCCGTGAACATCCCCTTTTGATGCAAACATGGTTAAATGTACAGTTTAATTCCTTTTCGTTTTATGGGTCAGTTTTACAGTAATGGGGAGCGACAAACCGGTTGAAGTACGCATGCTGGGCATCTTATTTTTTTAAAGGTCTTTCTATATCGCGGGGAGGGTCCGTCACATAACCTCCACAATATATTGTAGTACAGCAGACGGATTTAGTAGCGTAATAACAATTTCCTCAGGATTGAACACTAACTAGTAGCCGTCCCAACATCCCCAAAACCCAAAGACAAGTCTGACCACAAATCTTGAGAGGCGCCTCGAGTTCAAGCAGGATTGGCTGGCTGAGGAAGATCTCCCTGGATTTGAGGCAAAGACCCCGGATTTCATTCTCTGTCAGCTGGACGTTTTTACCAGGTCTGGAGCCTTTCACTGAAACCCAGGGTATAGACAGCAGGAGGGAGTAATCAACAAGTAAACCTCAGACTAAAGACATTAACAGATAAATTTAAAAAAGTATAACTTTTAATACCATTCGATATATTAATAGATGATACAATCTGTGTTGTGAAGCGGCGATTCTCATCCATTTCGTGCGTGGGACGGATAGATGGGTTTAAAATAAGACGTCAATATTTTCAAACGCTATTTTTGAACAATACCTGTAGTGATTTGTTAACTTCTACAAAGGTGGGTCGCGACCACGGCCTGTATGTACATTGTTCAGTCGAAGCAGAAAAGCGGTAATGATTAGTAGGAGACTCAAGTGATTGCGCGCGTTGTTTTCGTCGTAGTTCAGGAGGATGCCGCGAATCTTTACATTGTTTTTTTTTAATGCATCTCAAGCACGCGTTAATGGTGAGAAAATAGCTCCACGAGAAGGTCGATTTTTGTTTAGTTAAACTAATTTGATTAAAAAAAAAAACATTTTGTGTTAGTGAAACACGATTGCCAATTTTTGGGCAGTAACAGAAATAAATATAGTAAGTAGTAAGAATTCATACAGTGCATCGTTGATTCGGCTTGTAAACTTAGCTAAAATGGCTACCTCGGTGGAAATGATCGAAGTCTTACCTTCCAGCAGACGCTGAATGATGGAATCGATGTTCAGTTTGTCGGCCTCCGCCATGATAGCCTTCTACTCTTTTGACAAATACCTACAAGCCAACGGCGTAGTAGTAAGTGACAGCGGACTCCTGGGTGACTGTTTTCCTTTTTTTTCAGATCAGCTAATTTTGCGATAGCGCTTAATCGGCTATCGTTAGCCAGCGAGCTAGCTAACCTTGGGGAAGAATGGGCAAGCCAAACGGCCTTCTACCGGTGTCGCTCAATACGGAATAGCTGACATTCACTTGAGAAATTGAACCGAGTCAACTATTTCTCTGGAGATATCCAAATTCAAACGGGATTGTCGATGGATTTTGTTGTTTCTGCCGTGGCTGCTTAGCACCATGCCGTCGACCAAAAAAAGACGACTGAATGAGAGATAGCGTGAAAGGTTGGGCGGAAGTGGCCGTACAATATGACAATCTCCGATTGGTCCGTTCGGCGACGAGGCGGGATTAGCGGGATTCAGTATTCTTGCGCATCGGTCGTTTCTCGTGTCTGTTAGCATTTACTCACACGAAACAAATCAACAATTCAAATGGCAACATTCATCGAATTTGGTCGTATATGGACGCTGTGGTATATTTACCCACTCAGCTACGTCGTATTTTATGTTAACTCATCTATATTTTAAGTGCTTTTTCTTTGTTGTCCTGTATGAAGCGGCACCCGCGGGTGCGCCAAACAATGGGAGGCGAGTGAGCGACAAGCGATGACGCAATGACCCCAACATTCCCATTAATTCCGTGTACTGTACTTGTCCACACTTGAGTGTGTGACGTCAGTCGTTCGTCGCCATGAGGCCGAATAAAATATGCATGTGTCAATAAAGTTTCATGAAGCACAAAAAGGACGCCTCTGCAAAATGCAGCTCAAATACCCAGATGTATAGATGTATGAGTAGCCACGTCTTTAGCAATAAATTCTTTGTGGACGTCTGCGCCATATTGGATGTGGCAACTCTTCCCCTAAACTTGAATCATGATTCCTAGTTTATCAAGAGAGCAGTTTTCAGAGGGAGGAATCACAAAGTGCTTTGCATAGTTAAAATGCAATCATAAACCTAATGCCTCTATCAAATGTCATTATTAAATTATTTAGAAAGGCCAGCCGTCACCAAAGAACACGCGAGTAGCGTGTGAGCCTATTCCAAAAATAGTTCACAAGTGGAGGCACATTGTGATACTGTATTCCAGGTATGTTGTAGAAGTAATTGTTGGAAAATGTAAACATGTATAGGGATTGTTAAAAAAGGGTTGCATGGTGATATCTGTTTCTTAACTTCTGAAAGCATTGTTGATACACATCTATGTGCACATAGATGAATACCATTAATTATTGATTTGTTATTTCATAATTGCATATGACACTGGCATCGCTTCACATTAATCAGTGTCCAAGAAGACGCTTTCTATCAAAAAGATTGTTGACTCCTGATAGACTGAATGCCAAAACCTTTTAGACGTAGAGAAACAACAAACTCAACACTTTTTTTCTTTTCTGCACGAACCACCTCCAATATGGCGTACGACTCAGCGTTCGGCAGGGCCTGAACGTATGTTATCTGTGGCCCAAATACCCGGTTGTCACCGCCCATTCAGTTGCTGTTGAGTCGATGACGTCACACGCGGAGGCGACCACTTTTCATTTTGTTTCTCTTCCTGTTCCAACTAATTCATTGTCAAGCTGACAGCGAGCCTTAAGATCACCATGAGGCCGTACGCTCATAAGCCTTCGTGAATCTACAGCATTTTCTTTCGAAAAAGCGTGTGGAACAACAGCGACAATGAAGCTGCTCCATAGAGACATTGAAAAAGATAACGCCGGGTGAGTGAGCTGCCTGGCAAGCTAACGTAGCTTGCAGGCGTAGCTAGCCTATTTTTACAGCTGTTGACCACGTGCCGCTTACCAGCACGTTTGTTGACATTTGGTAACGAAAATAACACATCCACGGAGAGGGAAGATGTTGATTCTCATGCAAAAACCAGGCTGTTGGACGTCTCGCCAGCTAGCATATTAACTTAAGTGTAAACAAACCAAATGATGGAGCGATGCTATATAAATTGCGTTTACTGACTCTTGCAGTCAGGTGACTCTGATTCCCGAGGAAGCAGAAGATATGTGGCACACCTACAACCTGCTGCAACAGGGGGACAGTTTGAGAGCGTCCACCATAAGGTACACTGTACAAACATTTGTATACCGCAAGTTGTGACGCCAACGGCTGGATTTGCAGGTCCCGGTTACCAATTCCAATGTATTGCCTATATCACATAGACATATTTTCAAATATCTTTACTGACTCTGTCCTTGTCAGGTAACACGTGAAACAAACCTCATCCGCAGACGTCCAAATTTGACATAACTCCACTGGGGCCTACCCCCGGGAATGAGTGACAACACAAAAGTAGAAAAATAATACATAAATAAATAAAAGCAGCTGGAGTTGGGTTGGCCGCAAAGTCTGCACTGGCATTTTTTCTGACCTCGCAGAAAAGTACAGACAGAATCCACTACCGGAAGCGTGGGCAGCTCCAGAGTGCGGACGACTTTGACGTTATGCGTGGAGACCATCGACTTTGACACACAGGCCTGCCAGCTCAGAGTCAAGGGCACCAACATCGAGGAGAACCAGTATGTCAAGGTCAGCAGCGCTAATGAACAGATTTCCTCCAGACGTGTCAAAAGTCGCCCTAAGAAGGAAGCGTCCTTTTTGCTTCGCGAAACATAATGACCCTCATCTGCGAATACTATGCTTTAAGATAGAACCCAGGGGCAGCAAATACAATGAAAAGAACAGGTGCCCCAAAATTGATACTGGTGGACCACCATAGGACAGCGGGACAGAGTGGGACTGAGAGCAAGTCATGTCTGCCAAATGGTGTCTAAACCATTGTAGTGCGTGACCACTGATGCCGACCTGATGCTGCAAACCAACCAACAGACTAATGTGGTCCACCATATCGAAACGCTGCAGTCAGGTCCAACAAATTAAGGCGCACATCGTGGCCAGTGTCATGAGGCAGGAGGATGTCTTTAAAACCCCCTGTGTTATATGCAGCATCTGACTGGAAAACCTGCATGATGTTATTTCACCCCCAAAAAAGATAATACTTTGCATAAAATTAAATATTTTTTTGGTACATAAATGTTTTGGTGTACTTATGCGGTGTTCTTCACTCATCAGATGGGGGCGTACCACACTATTGAGCTGGAGCTGAACCGGAAGTTCACACTTGCTAAAAAGAGCTGGGACAGCGTTGTGTTGGCCAGAATCGGTAAGCGGCACCTGCGTGTTATCAATGTTGAAAATGTAACTTTGGCACAATACGACCATTGTGTGGACCGCACCGCAGACGAGGCGTGCGACCCCACGCAGAAGGCGGACGTGGCCGCGGTGGTGATGCAGGAGGGTCTGGCCAACCTGGTGCTGGTGACCCCCGCCATGACACTTCTGCGGGCCAAAGTGGAGCTCACCATTCCTCGCAAGCGGAGGGGAAGCTGCACCCAGCATGAAAAGGTGCGTCTATATTTCCGTTTTTTTTTTTTTTTTTTTTAAACGCACGCATTACATGTATGCGAGGTCCGTTGGCATCTCCTCACAGGCTCTGGAAAGGTTCTACGATGCTGTCATGCAGGCCATACTTCGACACGTTAATTTTGATGGTGAGACTTTACTTCTGTTTCGCTACTCACCAAACACTCGGGACAAGTGCATTTTAGCTTCATCTCAAATTCAATTTTTTTTTTGTGAGTAACATATATTGTGGTATTGCGATCTTAACGTGATTGCTTTTTCCTCAGTGGTGAAATGCATCTTGGTAGCCAGTCCGGGTTTCGTAAAGGACCAGTTCATGACATATCTCTTTAAAGAGGCTGTGCGACAGGACAACAAGGTGCTGCTGGAGAACCGACCAAAATTCATGATGGTCCACTCGTCATCCGGTCACAAGTACTCACTCAAAGGTGAAAAGGAGCAGTCTTATAACAGCTGAGCATTGGCAGGTTTTACATGAGAGCGTATTGTGTGTCGTAATAGAAAAAAAATATGGACAGGCATATATTCTTTATACTCCGAGAAGAAGGGCTGCATCTTACAGAGAAGCTGTGACGGCTCAATGTGCATTGGTGTAATATGCTGCCCCCATGTGGCTGCAATACTGCTTGTTGTTTTGCAGAAATCCTCTCAGACCCCACAGTGACAAACAGGCTGTCAGATACCAAGGTGACAGTCCTTTGTTTCAATAACATGGACTAAATTAAATTTTTTTTAAAAAAATCAATTCTTCGAATTCCAGGCTGCCGGAGAGGTGAAAGCCCTGGAGGACTTCTACAAGATGCTCCAACATGAACCTGATAGAGCTTTTTATGGGTAAGCATGAGTAGATCGTGTTGCTTTTTGACCGTTATTGCGTTTAGTGACAAACTTGCGTCCCTCACAGACTCGCTCATGTGGAACGGGCTGCCGACGCCCTTGCCGTTGACACTCTCCTGGTCAGCGATAAGCTTTTCAGGTAAATAACATACACTGGTGTTTCCCAACCTTCACAGGGCCAGGGGACATATTTTATGTCCCCCAAAATATATCTTGTCTTGCCACACAAACACAAGTCTCGCCAAAATTCTATACAGTGAAATAAGGATAATCTCATCTCGATTTACTCACAAATGTAGTCAGTGTGAATTCTGCGCTCACTGCTCGTTATGGCGTCCTGCAGGCACCAGGACGTGCCCACCAGGGCGCGCTACGTTCGCCTGGTGGACAAAGTGAGAGACAGCGGCGGCATTGTCAGGTAAGCCTGAAAAAAATGAAGTATGCGTTTGAGATGATTTGTTGATTCAAAAAAATATGTATATCCCCCCCCATGCAGAATATTCTCAAGCCTTCACGTCTCTGGTGAACGTAAGTTGAAGCACTAAGTCATCTGTCAAAAAACAAAAGTAGCTACATTCACTAGCCACAATATTAATTGCACATGCATGCAGCGTACAGGCAAGTCTGAATTTAATTCTACTTTACATATTCTGCCAATTGGCAAAAGATGTCTCAAGGCAGTTTACATCAGGAATTAGGAATTTATCCTGCACATGTATTGCAAATGCTTCATTGTGACTGTCTGGCACATGTATGCAAGGGCTGGAAAAACTTTGGTGCCAGTTGATAGTTTGTCAGCAAATCACAATCAAGCGTCAGCTGTTTTACTTTATTTTGTTTAGAACTGACTCAACTGAGCGGAGTGGCGGCCATCTTGCGGTTTCCCATTGCCGACGTTTCGGAGGGCGAAGACGACAGCAGCTCAGAAGACGACTGAGTAGAAACATATGGCTCATTAAAAAAAAAAAAAAAAAAAACAGACCAGCTGTTGTATATTTTACCACCAGATAGAATTTTCCACTTGAATTCCATCCCTCCTCCCAAAGTACACCAACAAGAAAAGATGCAAAAATATACTTTATTATGCCATTTTTAAAAAATAAATTGACCGCGGCATTTCAACAACCTACTGTACAAATCCAGTAAAATGGATTTTTACATGTGAATTCCATTGTACATTAGAAGAGCTCCCCGTTTGTGCCAACAGGGCTAAAGTGCTGCTTTTTTTTTTTACCCTTACATACTGTTCAGGGGTTACTTTTGGCCCAGTCCAAGATGATCTTTTATCAAAATATGAGCTACAGGTCTTTAAATTTAACAGCCTGTCTGTCAATGGATGATTAATCTTTATTTTTTATTCTATTTAAGATTCTCACCAATATTGTCAAAATTGGTCAAGTTCCCCTCAATTAGTATTGAAGGGTTAAACTCGATTCTTCAGTCTGCTGACTCAAAATCAAATCTATCAACCCAGCTTGTTGAATGGGTTGGGTGGGGTTCACTCTGCAGGACACTGGTAGTTCTTGACCCAGGTCA
Organism: Hippocampus comes; assembly: GCF_001891065.2. Lineage (NCBI taxonomy): Eukaryota > Metazoa > Chordata > Actinopteri > Syngnathiformes > Syngnathidae > Hippocampus > Hippocampus comes. Next base: position 405,816 of record NW_017804754.1, read on the forward strand.
GATCCTCCAGTGTTCCCCAGTGGAGGTAAATGATGGAGCAGATAACCATGACGTGCATGATCTGGTGACTGTTACCCCAGTTGTCAAAGAGGCCTGGGACGAAGCGCTCGGGGATCTGGATCACGTTGACGAGCCCTCCCAGCATGGCCAAAGAGTCCATGATAACAAAGAGGCGCAGCGAGTCGGGGCTGCCCGCCCCGCTGCCATACACGCGGAACAGGAAGAGGCTGAAGCGGAACATGACCTGCCACACGAAGGCCCGCAGGCGGAGGACGTTGGTGCGAGCCGTGGTGGCGCAGTAGATGCCGTAGGCCGACAGGAAGATGTAAACCAGCAGGGCAGCCTGCTGCACCGTCGGGAAGCAAAGGAGCGTGATGTGGATGATGGGAAGTGCGCCTGGTGACAAGGAAGGGTGGGGTCATGAGATTTTTCATTTTTCCATTTCATTTTGGACTTTTAAAATTCATGTTTAGAGTCGGTTTGTTAGGTTGCCGCTTGAATCGTGCCATTCCGTTTTGTTATGCGCTGTGCTCGTTTTATGTTCTTGAGATCATCTTTTTTGACAAGGTGTCAAAGACGCACCCAGCGTGTTCACCAAGCACACGCCGAACATGTCCAGCGAGAGCAGAGTGTCGTACACGTGCTCCCCGCCGACGTGGTTCATGAACACGTGGTAGAGCACCGAGCCCACCGTGGGGCTGAGGCAGGCCAGGTAGTGGACCACGCCAATCCAGATGCTATCCACCTCCCTCCAGGGGATGCTGAAGGGCAGCAGCACCAGAAACAGGAAGAAGGGGATACCTGGGGAGGACAGAGAGGTTTGAACAGTGGCGATCACCGGACAAATGTGTAGAAGAACCTGCCCGCGCTGACTAGCCTTTGCTTCCCCTACTTCAATAGTGTTTGACTTAATCAACTTAAGGGATGATCAATGAGAAAATGGAGCATGGAGTTGATACTTCCAGAGGTTACACACCTCGAGATGTTTGAGACCCGGACATACAAATGGAAAGAGAAACTGCCACCCCCACCAAAACATTTCAAAATGCTCATTTTATAAAACATTTATTCCAGCAAGCAAGATATCCGTAACCACTGATGTTACACTTTATATTGTGGTAATTTTAGAAAGCTTTTTAATATCCAAGTTGTTGGTAAAAACTTAAGTCACTGTATGTTCTGTAAGCAGGCTACTTTTTCTTTGGTTTTCAATGTCCATTTTATTGGCAATTGCTTTTTAATGTTCTAATTGTGAAGCACATTGAGTTACCTTGTGTATGAAATGCCTTGCCTTTTCCTTAACTCAGAGCTTCTTTCATTTTTTTTCCCCCAACATGTGTATCTGCTCTTCAACTTGACCGAGTACTTTAGCCACCTGAGTGCATTTCCATGCTCATCTGTTCAAGACCCAGTTAGCAGTGGGATATTTCCAGGGCAGGGATTCCCTGGGCAGATTACAGCTAATCCCATATCCTCATTACACACTCTTGTCACGTCAGCTTTGAAAAGTAGCCAGAAGTGAGAGTACAGCAGACATCTGCGACTTTGTACGACACCACCTGGAAGACCTTGCAGCTAGTCTAAGGATAGTATAAGCACAGTCTGTTGAAACATGTAAAAGAAAAAAGTCACTTACCATGACTGTAGATATTGCCCAGCTCATTGTGCATGTAAAAGAGACTCCGCACACACTCGTGAGCAGTGGACACAGGCCGGTAGCCCGTCAGGACGTATTTGTTAAACTGAAGATGTGAAGGAGTTTTGGTGAAGTCCAACAGCCGCGGCCTCGGGCGAACCATCCTGACCACTCGCCCGTAGGGCTGGCATCCTATACCAGGCCTCGCCACGGCCCTCCGCGAGCCATCCCGCAGCTCAGGTGAAAGGACGGCAGGGACGAGCGCCCTGTACTCCGATCAGGTTGGAGACGCACACTCGCGGCCAATCAGCACACGCTTCTTATTCTTAAGGATAAAGCTGCGCTAATCCCCAAAAAGGCCACGTGCGATTGGAGCCGGCTCTTGTTTTAGCAACTAAGTCCACACCTTTACGTCATCTGAGTTTTATTTACTTTTTTAATAAATTGAACAAATGGCTAGAACCGGTGGCGGTGTTTGGCATGTGCTTTCTGCGCGGCCTCACATTTGTGCATTATCAGGAACAACCGGGCTAACCGTTTTAGTTTTTCTTTCCAAGCAACATTAGAAAGCATTTTTTTGGGGGTATATAGAAATGGATCTATGTGAGGCATGGCCGACTGATTCAAATACACTAACAAGCCGAGGACAAAACTCCCCAGTCGTCAAACTATTTGTTTGCCTGTACAGTGAACACGTAAGTGCAGACTATAAAGCTGTTGCTCAGAGGTATATTTTTATAAAAATAATACAGATAACATGGCAACTCAATTCATCTAAAAAAAAAAAGTTAAATAAAAAGGAGTAAATAAAACTATTATACAATCAGGAAGTGATGACAACTATCATACAATGACACAGAGGAATAAAGTGATGACAGCAGTGTTAACCTGTGTGGAAGAAGACAGATTAATCTTTTTACGTTTTTATATTTAGAAGTCAACTCTTACCTTGGTAGCCACCATTTCCAAAGAAGCCATTCAAGTCATATTTTGCATTCTTTGATCCTGAAGGCAAGTGTCAAAAATTAGTTTAGTTTTTTTTTTTTTTTTTTTTTTTACCCAGTTGAATTTTTGTTTCTTGCCTTA